>NC_068349.1:952317-1252317 GCF_014633365.1 Diospyros lotus | reverse complement strand
TTAACTAAGAGTATTCAACCGTCCCTGATCAACTCTAGATTGAATTAGAATAGATCAAGAATGAAATTTTTAAAAAATTCAGATCAAGGATCATATCGATAACTAACTTTTAAACAATAACTAACTTTAAAAATGATTTTATTATTGTACTAAAACTGTTTTTAATTAAAATATTATATAAAAAATTAAAATTTAAACAATTACCATCAAATACCACCTTAAGTTTTATGAAAATGGAAAAAGGAAACGGATACTACATGAAACAGAAATGAGAAAATGACATTTTAAAAAAAAATAAGAAACAAAAACACACAAAAAATGTATAAATAAAAAAAATATAGGAGCCTTTTTATAAATATAATTATTAATATGAAAAATTATAAAAGTAGTTATTAAATTTAAAAATAAATATAAATTTCATAATGCATTCAAATAAATTCTAAAAAAATTTAAAATTTTTGACTTAGAGATAGAAAAAATTATGACTCTAACTTAGTTAGGGATGAAATTTTTAATCTTTTTATTTTTCTAATATTATAAAACAAATCCGAAATATTTTTAAAATTGCAAAAATAAGCCAAAAAATATTTTTTGGCATTTTAAAATGAAAATGTTTCAAAATCACCCAAAAGGTAGCTCCAAACATTTTTGTGGAATATATGTCACTAATAAATGCTCGTTTAAAAACTTTAATTTTTTTTTTTTTTCACATTTGGGACACTAACCAACCGATTAGCATTTATATACATTGGGGCGGCTGAGGTTGAGGCACGACTTCAACAGTTAGAATTGTTGCTTAGAGTCAAATGGGAAAAAAATGTTAATGGGTTTGAAAAATGTTATATAAATATATAATAGATTAATACACGAATGTTATTAAAAATATTATAACTAAATATCTAAATAAAAATTTTGACATGATTTTAATTAGGGAAAGAAATTCAGTTAGGATTTAGTAAATTTTATTTGAGTTTTAATAAATTTTAATATTTATTAATTAATTTTAAATATTAATATTTAATAGTTATTAAACTAAGTAAAATGTGAGGCATGACTATTACCTCATTAAATTTGTGAACTGAATAAATTTATTGATCCCTACTCATCACAAAAATGGGATGGTCTTCTATATGGATTTTCATCCAGTCGTGGCACTAGTTTGATCTAGTCCAATCTTAATTAGTTCTGAATATGTTTTTATTTTTGTTTTTAATATAAAATTTTTAAAAATACGCATATATATGTATATATATCATCCAAATAAATTTTTTTATCAAAAAATGTAAGCAATTAATAACATAATGATTATATTATTATTTTATTAATAAATAATATCATTTAATGACAATTAAATTTTAATTTTAAACTAATCTCAAATTAAATTAAATTAAATAATAAATAAACCAAAAACCAAATCAAGTTGGGATCAATTCTAGACTAAATAACTTAAGTTCAAACTGACTTTTTAATTTGAACTTTATAAAAAAGATAACGACTAAAGGGTATAGAGAAGCACAAATATAATAAGACCCAATTGATAGGATCCAAAGGTTAAAATATTACCTAATTGGAGAAGGGCTAAGTTGAAGTTATATTATTTATAAGGCCATTGCCGGGGTTGTTGAACATGGCTTGCATCTCCACCACCCAACTGCCCATTTCTCCGTTTGCCAGCTCTTGCTTGCAAGATTGTCTGCCATCTTTGATAAACTGTAACATTGTACGGCTATAAATGCACTGCAAGCTGATGGTTGTTAAGCCGAGCCCACCTATTAAATTCCTTGCAATTTCGTTTGATTAGCCATCTCTGAAGACTACCACGTTTACCTTTTTCTGGGAAATGTTAATGATATATGGAGGAGATAAGTGTTTATTAAAATGAATATGATAAAATTGTATTAAAATAAGGTTAAAATATTTTTTAAATTAATATATAAAATAATTAAAATAAGATTAAAAATATTTTAAGATTTTTATTAAATTATTTATTAAATTTTTTTAAAATGTATTAGAAGACATATATGTTATTTTTTCTTATTTGTATGGTTTAAGATATATTTATCTAAAGAGAGAGAGATAAATATATTTAAAAAATAAAAAATAAAAAATTATGTAACTTTTTTTTTAATTATCATCAGATAAATTTAACAAATATATTAAAAATAATAAAAATTTAAAATATTTTCATATCTTGTACTTTTTGGTCTATATCTTAGTTAATAAACCCTACAAAAAAAAATAGTCTGATAAATAATCATTACAACAAAATTTGATTTTTTCTATAAATTTTTTCGTAACAAAAAATTCAATTTTCGTTACAAAAAAAAATTTATTTGTAGCAAGAATCGTAACCAAACCCTCGTAGTTAATAGTATTTAGCTATTATTTAATATTTCATAAAAAATAACACATTTTTCATTATGATCATGGAAATATAGAGAAATTATTAGTTTTTCATTATATAATATATTGTAACTAATTATGTTAATTTTTATAGGTGATAATGTCAATTTTTATAACAGATGACACATTTTTTACGATGAATGCCAAATTGTATTAAAAACACTTGTTTTCCAGTAAAACAAACAATATTAAGAAATGCCCTCAGCAAGTGATCTCTTGCGGGCACGTCATCACACCAGTAATGACTCTCGGTGTCTGTCTGAGCTAGCCCTGCCTTTGGCACCTAACAGCGGACCTCAAATTAATTCCTCTAGACGTCTGCCGCAAATATTATTTTTCATCATTAAATATTTATTCGTCATTTTTGATAGACTGTAACAATGGTACAATTATAAATGCACTGTAAACTGATAGACTATAACATTGTATCCCTCTTTAAAATTAAATGATGTCAGAGGGTTGCAAATTAATCATTCTAAATAATAAATTTATTTAAATAGAATTAGAATTATTTTTTAATCATTTTAATTATTAATATTAAAATAATTATATCATTTATTATTTTATTTATCAATAATATCCTTTTTAATTATAATACAAATTTTTTTTATAAGGTTAAAATTATTTTTTTATTTTCTTAAATATTTAAATAACTTTTTATTTGAATAGATTTTAAGCATTTAGTAAAGTCCCATCTCAAATGTTAATATTTAAAATGATTTAATATTACCTTCTACCATTTAAATGTTTGTCTGCCATCTTTGATAGACTGCAACAATTATACAGCTATAAATGCACTGCAAGTTGATAGACTGTAACAATTGTACAGCTATAAATGCATTACAAGCTGATAGACTGTAACAATTGTACCCCTCTTCCCGATTAAATGATGTCAGAGGGCTCTCCGTTAATTATCCCAAATGTTAATATTTAAAATGATTTAATATTACCTTCTACCATTTAAATGTTTGTCTGCCATCTTTGATAGACTATAACAATTGTACAGCTATAAATGCACTGCAACCCTATAGACTGTAACATTGTACCCCTCTTCTCGATTAAATGATGTCAGAGGGCTCTCAGTTAATTATCCCAAATGGTAATACTTAAAATGATTTAATAAATTTTAACTTAAAATTTAATTACCAAAGGCACATACCATAACACACAACTCAGCGCGCCCCCCTCCCCCCCCCATGCCACCGCCATGTGAGCCCCTGTCCCATCTTCGCTTGTGCCCACTTCATTACGACAATCTAATACTGCACAATCAACCCCCACTCAGGGCCGGCCCAACAGTCAAGCTAGTGGCATAAGAACTCCAAAATTGAAACGTCCTTAATTTTAAAAATTTGTAATAAATATATTTAATAATAAATATTTTATTAAAAAATTAAATACAAAACATTATAAATATTTTTAACTTCTCTTCTTCATTTTTCAATTTTTTGCCAATGATGCCTGTTGTTCTCAAATTTCAAAATCCTAATATCCTGTAAAATTCACTTTCTCTTCTCAAATTTTTCCTCTTTCCATAAAATATTATCTATTGAACATAATTTATTAGATAAACTTAATTATGAAAATTTAATCAATAATTTTACATCTCAAAAGGTAAGAAAATTTGATTTTTCATAAAGGTGAGCATAGTTTAATACATATTTATAGAATGAAAAGTTGTTTATTATTGGTGAATTTTATCTTTTTAATGCTATCAGTTTAATGTTTTATTTTGTTTCCTTCTATAAGACAATCAGGAATGAATAGTTTTTTACTCGCATTGACCTTCTTAGAGTTTCAAAAAAAATTAGTTTTGTTTTTCTTTACTTATTGTAGTAAATTGTTTGGCTTTTTTTTTTTTTAATCTCTGAGATATTATATTTTAGTTAAAAATTTATTGTTCTTAAGAGATTATTATATTTTGTAGTTGATTGAATTTTAACTTTTTTTTTATTGAATAAAATGATGAAATATTTGTGTAAAAATATGTATTATTTATTTTTTTTATAAAAAAATTAATACTTTTGAAAAAGTCTCGACAAATCTTTTCGTCTAAATCTCCCTACAAGCACCCCCGCCTGGATATCCCAACAGTTCGGACTATTCAAACGGAAGCGCCTACGGAAGGGAAAAATATGGAACACAAGACAAAAGCTACCCTGACATGCATAAACAAGAATTAAAACAACAGAAGCGAGGTTATATATACATGCATGCACTATGGGTACCTCGTTAGCACAGCGGTCACAAGATCAATAAATAAAAATAGACTCCTGTGCCAACATACACAAGACTCGAGGAATGACCTGGCACAGTAAAAATAATAGAGTAAATCCTACTCAACCATCAGAGTTGATAGGGATTGACGGGACTGCCTGTACACAATACCGATTTTGCCGCTAAAAGATGACTCCCTTTCCATGGCCTACGCTGTCACTACCTGGAATGATGGAAAGTAAAGTGAGTCGAGAAACTCAGCAAGCATAAAGAAAGAAAGGCTGAAGGATGAACATATCTAGAAAACTCTCTGTAGAATAAACCCCAGGTACACACAAGCCATGAGATGCTACAACACAATAGTATAGCATAATAAAAGCATATACCGGTCATTAGAGCTCACATAAAACACACGGCACCCAAGTCTCATACCAACCTGCCGCTATCTTGAAAGGCAACATGTATCTCTAACAAACCTGCACGTGCTGTCCCGGGTCGGTGCTCCCGTCACTCGTGTATCCATGTTGGTACTCCCGACACCCGAGCCATAGGGTTCCTCGGAACGGTCCTCCATCCGATAACTGATAACTACTGGTAACCATGTAATGCACATAAAAATGCAATGGCATAGTGAGCATCAACATGATACACTGGCGCCCATACATCCAGGTATCAGGCCATGCTCCGCCCACATAGTAAATCACACGCGATGCATATGCCCGTACTGGATGCAACCTAACCACTCTAGAATGCTCGTGTCCAAGCATACTCAATAAATGAATATCCCAACATACATCCCGTACCCATGTGCACATCAAGTCATGAATGATAATACAACATAATGAATCATGCAATATATCACATACTGGCAGAGCTAATCAATAGTGTCTGGCACCGGTCAACGGTTAGTGACTAGGAGTGTCCACCCGACGGTCCACATCAGTGCCGTACAATAGTCTATCCCAATGTCACCAAACAGCCGACCCCTGCCCTACTGCTCGATAACTCGAATCGAACCATAAATAAATCCAAGAAAAATCGTAAATAAACTCGCACGTCTAGGAATCTAGTCCCTAAACTAGTTCAGCATTATTCCCAAAAGGAGTGGGGGCAGTACAAACCCCCGTAAGCTCACAACAAATAAAGTTCAAGAAGTCCCGGATTTAATTTAAAACAAATGAATAATAACTCAATAAACAATGCTAAGCGCCGAATTAGAGTAAGGGAGACGATAAAATATGAGAAAATACGGAGTCTCTCACAGGAATTAAAGAACAAGAAGAGAGGGTTAGGAGCTTGCCTTTACACGACTGTTCCTTGCCTTTCCTGCACTCCTGCTACGAAATAAAATATTTCTTTAGTAATTAACAAAATTATGGCTCACATTAATTAAATCTAACCGTGTAATATAAATAATTTAACTGTCTAAAATCCCACGTAGGTGCACCACAATTAAAATCCCAATGAGTCTCATATTTATTTAAATTAAATCATACTAATAAAATCCTCGAAGCCAGCTTAATAATTTAAATTTAAATTAAACAATTCAAAACTCCATAATTAATAAACGGGCCGAAACAGACGAATGGAGGGTAAATAAATTGATAACGAAAGGAACATCGTAGAGGGAATAAAGAACTTGCCTTAACGAAGATATCCTTAGACTTGTTCTGTCCCAAAGCGATAAAAATTATACAAACTGTAACACCGCAATAATTCGCCAAAATTAATAAAATTAGCTTATAAACAAAATTTCAACCGTACAGAATGTTTATTATCTATTTATTTGCTCATATGGCTAATTAAAACATAATTAAACCGAGTTTAATCTTACATTTTCTCCCAATTTCCTCCATTTCTTCACTGCGTGCGCCTCTTTCTTCTTTATTTTCTTTCCTCCATTTTCTCCTCTGTTTTGCGCGCAAAATTAGCATGAAATGGGCTTAAAATGGGAGCAAAACGAGTGGCTGGAGAGAGGCCACGTGGCGGCTGCTGGGCAGCCGCTGAAGGCATCATTGCCTTAGGCGAAATGACGCTGTTTTGGGTGTCCTTGGCTTGGAAAAATCAGCAGAAAAACCCCCCAGCGCGTGCACACCCCCGCGGATCGAACCGGCGACCTGCCACGCACCGCCCTTACACACGATTGCTCGCGCCCGCGCCCACCTTCAACCATATTATGCTTCACTTTAAATTTAAAGTGATCCGCGCCCCTTTCTCCGAAATTGCAGCAACGCCCACAACTTCCAGAAAGTGACACTCTTGCCCCAGAACTTCCGAATGCAGCATATACACCTCTAATTTTAACTTCCACTTATTTCACTTCCACCCCGGAATTTCTAGAAATTCCACTAATTTAATTTATTTTTCATTTCCATAAATACAACCAAATAATTTAATTAATTACCTAAATTTCCTATTTCCTCAAAACATAATAAATTAATATTTTACTTTAAATTAACCCAATAAATAATTATTTTCCTTAAACAACAACCACTCAATAATCACTGGGATAAAAAATTAAATCAATATTTCCTTTAAACCCACAAATATTCAATAATCTCCACAAACACAATAATTAATAATTCTCTTAAACCCAAAAATATTTATCAATTATTAATTGTTCCTAACCAAATTAGTAATCATTTATTTAATTCCCTAGTTTCGGGATGTTACACTCCCAACTTCGTTGAGCCGGCTCTGTCCTTACCTATCAACGTCCTTTCCCGTATGCATGCTTATCAACTTATATGCAGTCCTTTAGTGTTATCTTTAAATTAATATTTGAATAATACGAGTTATGATATATGAACACATTGAGGGTGTCATTTTGATATTTTTTAAAATTTTTAAAAAGTTAAGTAAATATTTTGGGTCATTTTTATAATTTTAAAATTATTTCATAATACTAGAAAAATATCAAGAACGTGTTTTCATTTAAAATTTTTAAATTCACTAGGTTACAGGCGAATTTTTTTAACAAAAAGATTAGAGACGGAAAAGATTTCATCTTTAATTAGGTTATAGACGAATTTTTTTTTGTCTCTAATTCAAATTTTTTAAATTTATTGTTTGTTTTTAAAAGTAAACAAAAATTTAAATTTATTATTTATTTTTAATTAGTAAGTCATAGGTCATCAATAATAGAACTTATGTTTATATTTGTTTGAATGCATTATATAATTTATGTTTATTTTTTAATTGAATAACTATTTTTTGTAAATTTTATATTAAAATTATATATACATAAAGGCACCTATATTTTTTTATTTAAACATTTATTTATATTTTCGCTTCTTACTTTTTTGAAATATGTTGTAACGCCCCACTTTTCCCAAGCGAGCGTTAACTCGAGATTTCGGGAATATTTTTTTTTTTTATATCATACACACAACATAAATCTCTCGACATACATACATTCATCATAGTCATTTCCCCACAATCCCGATCGTACATTCTCAGTATATAAAAATTTAATAATTAATAGACTAAGACAGGTATTATCAATCACATCAGCAGAAGCAAGATCGAAACCTCAATGATATATAACCGACCAATTCCTCTTACAATTAAATATCTAGATCGATGTTTCACATGAAAATATCAAAATTTTACATAACTTCTGAACATCATAGACAAAAACCTACAAAAATAAACATAACAGCTACATCTCGATGACATTCTTTCCCTTGGCACCACTGCATTCACCTGGAACGTTTGAATATTTCAGGGATATAGTCCAAATTAGATGCTGAATCATCTAAGTGAGAGTTCAAAAACATTTTCATGAATATATGCAAAATCATATATAAAACCGACAAGTCTCGACATGCACCAGCCTAAGAGAATCCCACATGGCACTTAACCCTAACCGGGGAAAATACAATCTCTCTAAAGGCGACACGACCCCACCGGCCCATTGGCAAACACAATCCTGCTTAAGAGGGACAATCTCGACACATGAACTCGAGAATCACCCCATTGTCATTGTTAGGCTTTACGCTCCAACTCAAAAGTATTCCAAAACCCAACGCAACGCTAGCCCCAAAAGTGTCACATCAACACTATCCCCGGAATCAACGTCACCTCGGCCTTAATGCTATTGCTCAAAGGAACCTGGGGTGGTGTCCACTCTCAGCTCCGTCACTTGAGTACCGTAGGGTGAAGTCCGTCTCAGTCCCGTCTCAAGTGGGTCACATAGCATTAACCCTTGGTACGCATTCCGAGTGCTGACACTCGAGAGCTACGTCATAGGTTAACAACCCACGTCCCACGTGGACAACACATTATGCCAATGCCGAAAAATCATAACATGCATAAAATCAACATCTCAATGTATGCAATTTTACCGTACGAAATTCAATGCATGTGTAAATAACTGTTTGGACAACCATAATAAACCAAGCCATAGGGATGAACATTCACAGTAAATCATTCACATACTACGATAAGTCTTTTCGGGTAGAACCACTCATAAGTCAAAACAAAGTTGGGGGCGAACACTCATCTCGATGTACTCGGACTGCCTCGATCCTCGTGCATAACCTCGTTATGCGTGCCAAATCATAAACACTTGAATTTACAGTCAACCTCGAACCACAATACTTCCTAAGCACCATAATTAATAAAGGAAACATTAAAATCCATTTTCCTCAATTATTTCATAATTTTCTCTATTTTCCCCCATTTTTCACCTCGATAATTCTAAAATAATTATTTTCTCAACTACTTTTCCAAATATTTCAACACCATAATTCTTAAAATAATTAATTAAAAATACTGGAGTTGAAATTACCAGAATACCCTTGCTCACGCGCCCTCACGCGCTAGGCGCGTGTGTGAGGGTGAGGGCTGGCGCGTGGCAGTCACGCGCCACCGTCTTCAACCTTGAGCCGACCGTCTGCGGTTGCTCCGATCACCATAAAACTGGTACCCCCTAAAAGCCCATGAAGAATCGATCCTAGCCCCACCGATTTCAAGCCGAAAGGACACCGGCAAGGCCTCCAAATGGCCGGTTACAGGTCAGCGGTGGCGGTCCGCCTCTAACCCTCTGCCGAACTCGAACAACCCTCAAAAGCTCACCAAAATGCTTCAAAACACTCCCAAAATGATCCTTGATGCCTAGAGACCAAAAGCCCTCTATCAAAGCTCCCAAAATCATCCAAAAACGAGGTCGATTTGTGCTTCAAATTCAGCCGAAAGCCCTTGGTATTTATAGGCAAAATCCAACCCCACGTGGTCGATTTCTAGCCAAACCTTCTTCCCCACGCCTCCTAGACCACCCCAGGCCACTCCCTGATGGTCCTAGGCTGCTAAATGGTCGGATTTTCCGGCCACAAATCGCGGCCAAATCAGCCATGCATGTGCAACTTTCTAAAAATTGCACTTTAGCCCCTTGAAATTCTTCTTTTGCATTTTGGCCCTTATCCTTAAGCCCCTGATCTTTCTAGCACCATCACTAAGACCCTCAAGATTAGAACTTCTCATTTCTCCCTTGAAATTTCTGAAAAATTATCGTTTTGACCTCCTTTGGGCATTTTTAGAAAATTACACTTAGGCCCAATTGATTGATTTGACCTCAAATCCATTCGATTCCACCTGAAACCACTTAAGGGTTGTTCTACACATCAAATACTAGTCCTTGACATTCTCCGTTGATTTTTCGGATATCGTCTATAATAATTTGGTAATACGACCTAATTGGCAGCTGTATTTTTGCTGTACCGAAAATTGTTCCCGATCTCATTTCTTTTATCACTAAAAATCATAATTTAAATCACTTGTTGATACTATACCATTTTCCTTGGCTATCTAGGATCCGGGGTACTCCCTCTGACTAATTCAGTCGTCCAAAACTGTGTTAGTGTACCCTATAGTCTTATTTTTTTTCAAAATTCCATTTATGCCCTTTATCAAATATCATTTTTATCCTCAAATTATTCCCGGATATTACATATGTTGTTTCTTCTTTTTCGGTTCATATCATATCCGTTTCGTTTTTCTTGTTTATGTGCAATCTAGATGTAGAGTTCTTAATTTTTTTTATTATATATAGATAATGTTAAATATTGTTCTAAAATTAATGGTTAATTAGTAATAAACATATCTTGTTTTTAAATAATAAATATTTATAGTCTCTTATTTTTAATATTTAATTAATTTTATTAGTTGATTAAATGGTTCAAAATATGATGAATTTATAATCAAATAATAGAATCATTTAAAAGTTAAAAACAAGATAGAATAAATACACTTTTATCTCATTATATATGTATTTTAGAAAAAAATTAGAAAACAAAAGAATTTAATTAAATTTTAATATTTAATATATATAAAACTAACAAAAATATGACACGTGATTTTAAAGTTACTGAATTTATAAATCCAATAAATTCACCCATATTGTCACGTATTTATGTTAACCAACTTAATTAATAGGTCTCGGGATTTGGGAATAAATTGAGATTTGGGAATAAATGCAAAGCCATAAAGGACTTTTAGTGCTACATGCGAAAATTCAATTGTTATTCAAGCTGTGACAAAGGTAAACCTGTATTTAAGTGACATCCAACAATTGGAGTTTGTGTTTGTTAATAAATGAAGACAAGAAGTAGCGACGATTCGTGATGCATGAAAAAAGCAGCACTAAAAAATTGGAGTTGTGAATTAATTTGTGTAGCATGGAAATGGCGGCACTGATAGAATTGTTGATTCTGTTTGTGAATTGACAATGATATTAAGCAATTAGAGTTGTGAATTAAGAGCGACACTAGACAACTGGGCGTGTAAACACCCTCGCCTGGATATCCCAATCGCCCGGTCAATCCGAATGAGAGCGCCTACATAAGAGAAGAGAAACAAATACAGGACAAAAATACCCTGGCATGCATATATACGAAGAATACAACAGCTGAAGCAAAACAATATACATGCACGCCTTCAAGTACCCTGCTGGGACAATAGTCAGAGTATATAAACATATACTGACACCTGTGCCGACAATAAAAGATACAAGGAACAATCGGGCACAGTAAAAAATGAGAGTCAAAGACTTCTAACAAAACATCAGAGAAAGCGGGGGCAGTTAACTGTACACCCTACCGACACGGCTGGCTGCTAGGTGGCACGGTCCTCGCCCTCGACTTTAGCCTTACCCTTACCTGGAATGATGGAAAGCAAGGTGAGTCGCAAGACTCAGCAAGTTTATATAATAAGGAAGGTTGTAAACGAAACAGAAGAGGATATCACCCCAAATATAAACCCACATGTACACACAAGCTACGTGACGCAACAACGCAACAGTGCACCATAATAAAACACATACCGGTCCTTGGGGCACACATAAAACACCTGGCACCCAAGTCTCATACCAACCTACCGCTGCCCTGGACGATAACAAATACCTCTAGCAAACTTGTGCGCACTGTCCCGGGGCGGTACTCCCGTCACCCGTATCCCTGCCGGTACTCCCGACAGCCGAGCCATAAGCTCCCTCGGAACGATACTCCCGTCCGAGAACTAATAACTACCAGTAACCATGCAATGCATATAAAATGCAAGGCGTAATGAGCATCAACGTGATACAAGGCGCCCATACATCCAGGCATCAGGCCATGCTCCGCCCACGTAGTAAATCACATGCGATGCATATGCCCGTGCTGGATGCAATCTGACCAATCTAAAATGTCCGCGATCAAGCATAACCAAATCATGATAATCCCATCATGCTGCCCGTACCCATGTGCATACCAAACCATGCAACAAAAATAAAATAAAATATAACCAGGCATGCTATAATCACATAACGGCAGAACTAGTCGGCAATGTCTGACACCGGTCAGTGGACGGTGACTAGGAGAGATCATCTAATGGCCTAAAATAGACCGTACAACAGTCACACCGTCACCGTATAACTAACCCTTGCCCCCACTGCCCAACCACTCTAGCCAATAAATAACCGGAAGTCTAATAATAATACCCGACAGCTAAGAACCTAGCCCCGGGTGAGTACGATATCATTCCCATAGGCTTGGGGGTGATACAAACCCCCGTAGACAACCAACGAATAATACCCTCGAAACCAGGTTAATAAATTAAATTATTAAACACAACGTTTAAATTCCGTAATTTATTAACAGCCAAATCCAATGAAGGGAGGTCAAATAAATTTACATCGAAAGAATCGACAATGAGGGTATATAGAACTTGCCTTTCCGAGGATAGCCTTAAGTTCAATTTGACCAAACGCGGTCAAAATTATACAAACTGCAATATTCCAATTATTGACAAAATTAATAAAATTGGGCCCCAAATGAAATTTCAACCGCAGAAATTATTAATTACTAAATTAATTACATACCTGGATAATTAAATCAGGGATTAAACGGAGTTTAATCCGATTTTTGGCCTCAAAATTTCTCAAATTTACGTCGTGCACGCTACTGAATTTTTTGTCAAAATTTGCTCACTGTTTGAGCAAAAGAAACGCCCGAAATCGGGCTTTAAAAAGAGGCAAAAGGGGCGGCTGAGGCGCGGCCACGTGGCAGCGCGCGGGTGGCCGCTGGAGGCCACCGCCTCTTGGGTGAAACGGCGTCGTTTTGACGCCTAGGCTAATTAAAAATCAGCCGAATTTCCCCTGCCGCGCGCGCGCACACCCGCGGGCTCGAACCCGCGACCGCCCCTACGCCCGTCCCACGCGCAAACCGCCCGCGCCACACGCCTCATTTAACCTATATATAACTTATGTTATATTTATTATGATTTTTGGCCCTTTCCAAGAATCACGCCAGCCACCCCTATCTTTCATTTAATCGCACTTTCACCCCTTATAATAATTACAGAAATGCCCGAACTTTCTGAAAATCACACAAATTAATTTATTTTAATTTTTTTTTCCAAAAATTCCTAAATAACAAAATTAATTATCCTAATTTCTTATTTCCATAAAAATCACATAATTTAATTTTATTTAACCACAACCAATTATTTTACTATTTCTTTTAATTTAAATTACCCCAAAAATTAAATTAATTAATATTTACGGGCGTTATAAATCCTCCCCCCTTAAAAGAATTTCGTTCTCGAAATTTGTACCTGGCTAGGCAAACAATTGAGGATGAAGTCGCCTCATCTCCTCCTCTAGCTCCCAAGTAACCTCCTCAGGGGTATGTCGCTGCAACTGGACCTTCACATAGGGAATCGTACGGTTACGAAGCACTTTCTCTTTCTGATCCACAATGCTAGTAGGCAACTCGGTATATGACGCATCCTCTTGCACCACGAGAGGATGATAATCAATAACATGCCCGGGATCTGCCACATACTTACGAAGTATAGAAACATGAAAAACATCATGTACGTGGGCTAACTGAGGGGGTAAAGCTAACCGATAAGCCAACGGTCCGACTCGCTCAAATATCTCAAATGGTCCCACATAATGAGGACTCAACTTTCTAGATACTCCAAAGCATCGAACACCCCTCATCGGCATAACCCGAAGAAAAACATGATCACCCACCTCAAACTCCAAATCCCGGCGTCGTTTGTCAGCATAACTCTTCTGACGGTCCTGAGCTGCCTTCATCCTAGCCTGAATCAACTGGATCTTCTCTGATGTCTGCTCTACCAACTCTGGCCCAAGCAATGCTCGCTCCCCAATCTCGGTCCAGCAAAGCGGTGATCTACATGGTCACCCGTACAGTGCCTCAAATGGTGCCATCCCAATACTGGCCTGGAAGCTATTATTGTAGGCAAACTCCACTAACGACAAATGATCATCCCAGCTCCCATAGAAATCCAGTACACAGGCGCGGAGCATATCTTCCAAAGTCCGTATGGTCCGCTCTGATTGCCTGTAAGCACTCCCGCCCGGATATCCCAACCACCCGGTCTATCCAAACGAAAGCGCTTACGTAAGGGAAGATAAACAAATACAAGACAAAATGCCCTGACATGCATTCATAAAAGAAATGCCACAGCGGAAGCAAAATGATATACATGCATGTCCGCAGGTACCCCGCTGGGACAGCGGTCAAGGAGTATATATAAAAAGATACAGACACTTGTGCCAACAATAGGAGGTACAAATGACAACCTGGCACAGTCAAAATAAAAGACAGCGACTCTAGCAAAACATCAGAGATGACGGGGGCAGCTAACTGTACACCTTACCAACGTGGCCGGCTGCTAAATGGAACGATCCTCGCCCTCGGCCTTTGCTTTACCCTTGCCTGGAATGATGGAAAGCAAGGTGAGTCGCAAGACTCAGCAAGTTTATAAGAAATGAAAGGCTATAAATAAAAGAAGAGACCATCCCAAACACAGCCCCACAAGTACACACAAGTCATGAGACGCTACAACACAACAGTGCAGTATAGTGAAAGCACATACCGGTCCTTGGGGCCCACACAAGACACCTGGCACCCAAGTCCCATACCAACCTGCCGCTGCCCTGGAAGGCAACAATATCCTCAACAAACCTGTGCGCACTGTCCCGGGGCGGTACTCCCGTCACCCGTATCCACGTCGGTACTCCCGACAACCGAGCCATAGGCTCCCTCGGAACGGTACTCCCGTCCGAGAACTAAATACTATCAGTAGCCATGCAATGCACATAAAATGCAATGGCGTAGTGAACATCAACGTGATACAAGGCGCCCATACATCCAAGCATCAGGCCATGCTCCGCCCATATAGTAAGCCACACACGATGCATATGCCCGTGCTAGATGCATCATAATCAAGCTAAAATGCCCGTGACCAAGCATAACCAAATCATGTTAATCCCAACATGCAGCCCGTACCCATGTGCACATCAAGCCATGCAACGAGAATAAAATATAAGCAGGCATGCTATAATCACATAACGGCTAAGCAAGTTAGCAGTGCCTGGCACCGGTCAACGGTCAGTGGGTAGGAGAGACTCGCCGGCGGCCTAAGGTAGTCCGTACGACAGTCACTCCGTCACCGAACCATCGATCCTAGCCCCCACTGCACAACCGCTCCAGCTAGAAAATAACCAAAAATCCAATTAATACCCGAACCGCTAAGAACCTAGCCCCGGGTGAGTACGGCATCATTCCCAACAGGCAGGGGGGTGGCACAAACCCCCGTAGGCAACCAACGATTAAAACCCACGAGATCCATTTAATAAATTAAATCTTAAACTAACCGTTTAAAAACTTCATAATTAATTAATGGCCGAAACAAACGAAGGGAGGCCCAATAAATCGCCAACGACAGAAACGACGAGATAGGTAAGAAGAACTTGCCTTAACAGAGATATCCTTAGGCTCGTTGGGTCCAAAAGCAGTAAAAATTATACAAACTGCAATATCCCAATTATTTGCCAAAATTAATAAAATTGGACGCAAAACGAAATTCTGACCGTACAGAATATTAATTACTAGCTGCTCTACATACCTGGATAATTAAATCAGGGATTAAACGGAGTTTAATCCAATTTTTGAAGCCCCAAAATCTCAGAAATTTCTCTCGCGCACGCTGCTGTTCTTTTCTGCAATTTCCTTACTGTTCGCATGTAAAAAGAATGCCCGAAATCGGGCTTAAATCGGCCAAAAACGAGCGGCTGAGGCGCGGCCACGTGGCAGCGCGCGGGCCAGCCACTGGGAGCCACCGCCATTGACGAAACGACGTCGTTTCGACGTCTAGAGGCTGAATTAAATCAGCCAAAAATCCCCCCCCTCGCGCGCCTGCCCGCGGATTCGAAGCCGCGTCCACCGCCTGGCCGCCTCGCGCGCGACCGCTCGCGCTCGCATGCATCTTCAACCTATATATGCATTATGATATATTTAAGGTGATTTGAGCTCTTTTCTGCAATACACGCCAGCACCCAAAACTTTTCATTAATTGTACTAACGCCCACTTAATTAATTACATTAACTCCCGAAATTTCTGAAAATCCCATTATTGAATTTCTTTTAATTTTCCTGTAATTCCAGAAATTCCTAAAACAAATTAATTAATTATTTTAATTTCTTATTTCCTTAAAATCACATAAGTAAATTTTATTAAATCACAACAAATTATTTTAATATTTCTTTTAATTTAAATTACCCCAAAATTAAATTAAATTGGCATTTACGGGGCGTTACAAATCCTCCCCCCCTTAAAAGAATTTCGTCCCCGAAATTCGTACCTGGCTAGGCAAACAACTGAGGATGAAGTCGCCTCATGTCCTCCTCTAGCTCCCAAGTAGCCTCCTCAGGGGTATGTCGCTGCCACTGGACCTTTACATAGGGAATCGTACGGCTTCGGAGCACTTTTTCTTTTCGATCCACGATATTGGTAGGCAACTCGATGTACGACGCGTCCTCTTGCACCACGAGCGGATGATAATCAATGACATGCCCGGGATCTGCCACATACTTGCGGAGCATCGAAACATGAAAGACATCATGTACATGGGCTAACTGAGGGGGTAAAGCTAATCGGTATGCCAACGATCCGACTCGCTCCAATATCTCGAACGGTCCCACATAGCGAGGACTCAACTTGCCAGATACTCCGAAGCGTCGAACACCCCTCATCGGCATAACTCGAAGGAAAACATGATCACCCACATCAAACTCTAAATCTCGGCGTCGTCTATCAGCATAACTCTTCTGACGATCCTGAGCTGCCTTCATCCTAGCCCGAATCAACTGGATCTTTTCTGTCGTCTGCTCCACCAACTCCGGTCCAAGTAACGCTCGCTCCCCAGTCTCGGTCCAGCAAAGCGGTGACCTACACGGCCGCCCATATAATGCCTCAAATGGTGCCATCCCAATGCTGGCCTGGAAGCTATTATTGTAAGCAAACTCCACCAACGACAAATGGTCATCCCAGCTCCCATGAAAATCTAGTACACAGGCGCGGAGCATATCCTCCAAAGTCCGAATGGTCCGCTCCGACTGCCCGTCAGTCTGAGGATGGAAGGCTGTACTGAAAGTCAGCTGGGTCCCCATAGCACTCTGCAACGCCTCCCAAAATCGTGAGGTAAACCGAGGATCCCTGTCTGACACAATACTAGCTGGGACTCCGTGCAGTCTCACCACCTCATCAATGTATAGCTTGGCCAGTCGATGAATAGGATAGGTCTTCTTGACAGGTAAGAAGTGCGCTGATTTAGTCAACCGATCGATAATCACCCATATCGAATCATACCCCCGGCTGGATCGTGGCAATCCTGAGACAAAATCCATAGCTATACGCTCCCACTTCCACTCCGGCACAGATAAAGGTCGTAACAATCCTGCAGGCCTCTGGTGCTCAGCCTTAACCTGCTGGCACACTAAACATCGCGATACAAATTCTGCTACGCTCCTCTTCATGCCGCTCCACCAATACTGACGCCGTAAGCCCTGATACATCTTCGTCGCTCCAGGATGGATAGTATAGGGAGAACGATGAGCTTCCTCTAGGATCCTCTGCCTGATATCACCGTCACTCGGCACACAAATCCGCCCATGGAATAATAGCAAACCATCATCCCTCTGGCTGTACCCCAATGGGCCAAATCTCTCCATATCAGCCATAATCTCGCCAAGCTCCACATCCTGTCGCTGTCGATCGCGAATCTGACCCTCTAGATCTGAATGGATACTCATGGCAGCACAATAGAGTGTAGGATTGTCTGGTGCCACAGAGATAGTAAGATCGCTCATCTGCTCCAGTAAGAACCACTCCTGCACCATCATAGCTGCAACTGATGCTCCACGGCGACTCAGTGCATCTGCTACCACATTGGCTTTACCTGGGTGATAGAGGATCTCGCAATCATAGTCCTTAAGCAGCTCCAACCAACGTCGTTGTCTCATATTAAGTTCCTTTTGAGAAAATAAATACTTGAGACTCTTGTGATCTGTATATATCTGGACTCTCTCACCATAAAGATAATGCCTCCAAATTTTCAAGGCAAACACGACAGCCGCCAACTCCAGATCATGTGTGGGATAATTCTCTTCGTGCCTCTTCAACTGTCTGGATGCATAAGCATTCACTCGGCCGTCCTGCATCAAAACACATCCCAATCCTGCATACGAGGCATCACTGTAAACAGTAAATAACTCACCACTCCTGGGTATCGTCAGTACTGGCGCCGAAGTCAACCGCCGCTTCAACTCCTGGAATGATCTCTCGCAAGACTCATCCCAAATAAATCTGACGCCTTTCCTTGTCAACTTCGTCAGGGGCGATGCAAGCCGTGCAAAACCTTCTATGAATCGTCGATAGTACCCAGCAAGGCCAAGAAAACTCCGAATCTCTGTCACTGTCATTGGTCTCGGCCAATCCATCACGGCTCTAGTCTTCTCTGGGTCTACTGAGATACCCTCTCCTGAGACCACGTGTCCCAAGAATACCACTCGGGTCTGCCAAAACTCACATTTCGAAAACTTGGCATATAACTGCTCCTCTCTGAGCTTCTGCAGAACCACGCTCAGATGCGCCTCGTGTGTCTCAGGGCTCGGTGAGTAAATTAGGATGTCGTCAATGAAAACTATGACAAAAGAATCCAAATATTCCTTGAATACCCTATTCATCAGATCCATAAATACTGCAGGTGCATTGGTCAGCCCAAACGGCATGACCACAAATTCATAATGGCCGTAACGTGTACGAAATGCGGTCCTTGCAATATCCTCATCTCTGACTCGCACCTGATGATAACCTGACTGCAAATCTATCTTGGAAAACATCGATGCACCACGCAACTGATCCAGTAAATCATCCACACGGGGTAGGGGGTACTTATTCTTGATTGTTACCTGATTAAGCTGTCGGTAATCTATACAAAGTCGCATAGACCCGTCCTTCTTGCGCACAAATAATACTGGGGCCCCCCATGGCGATGTGCTGCTGGAAGAGGTAATGGCGCTCCTGAACCCTGCGCCCTAGGTGTAGACTGTCTCTGAGCTGGTCTGGGCCCCACACCTCCAGTCCGTGGCCCTCCACTCTGTGCTGGCTGGGTGCACCTGTTCGCTCGGTGGCCCCTCTGTCCACAGCGAAAACAAATAATCTCCTGCCCTGTGGCCGGTGTAGCTGGTGGGGCTGGTGTAGTCGGTCTAGGCGCCTGTGGACAGTCTCTCTTCAAATGCCCCGGCTGACCACAGCGATAACATACATCTCGACGTACCTCCCGACACTGCCTCTGGTGTCTCTGCCCGCACTGCCGGCACTGTGGAAATCCCGAACTCTGGCTGCCTGCATCCCACTTCCTCTTCTTACTGCTGCTCCCTGCACCCTTCAAGACTAACTGCTCTGCTCGGGCCTCCAGTCGATCCCTCTCCACCGCGTGGGCTCGCTGAACAACTGTAGGGAAGTCAGGGGCCTCAATACCAGCCATGGCATGACGGATCTCTGGTCGTAACCCCCTCTGAAACTTGCTAACTCGACGCGACGCAGGGGTCACTAACTCAGGAGCATAACGAGATAATGCCACGAACTCGGTCTCATACTGCGTAACTGTCTTACTGCCCTGTTGTAACTCAATGAACTCAAACACCTTCTGCTCTCTGATCCAAGCTGGTACATAGGTCTCATTGAACGCCTCGACGAACTGTGCCCATGACGGACCTCCATCGCCATATCTCTGTCTGGTGGTCTCCCACCACCGCTCGGCGTCACCTCGTAACAAAAAAGTCCCCAGCCGAACTCTGTGGGCCTCTGCACAGTCTATGGATCTCAAATGCTTCTCCACCGCTAGTAACCAATCCTCAGCCACCGTCGCATCAGCGCCTCCACTAAACTCTGGTGGTCGCAGGGCCATAAAATCTCTAAGCACTGTAGCACCCGAACCGTCCCTTGCTCCCGACGTACCTGAATGCGACGCCTGGGCCGTAGCGGTCCTATCATCATGTCTGCGCTCCTGTCGCAACTGAGATGCTGCCAGTACATCTACAGCTCGTAAAATACCCGCTAATGTCTCCTGCATATCTGGTGGCTCTGGCTGTCTCTGCTCTCCCGCACCTGTAGCCTGAACCTCCGGAGTAGGGACAAGGTGTCCTCTACCTCGTGCCGACGGTCTACCACGACCTCGCCCACGTCGTGCGTCCATGATACCTAGACAACCAAATTTAATTAGAACGCATTTCGAAATAGCAGACACGTCCTAACACTCTAACTCTACCTAACAGCCTTGGTGTACAGTTACTTGTCCCCCAAATTGACTTAATGACGCTCTGATACCAACATTGTAAGCACCCCCGCCCGGATATCCCAACCACCCGGTCTATCCAAACGAAAGCGCTTACGTAAGGGAAGATAAACAAATACAAGACAAAATGCCCTGACATGCATTCATAAAAGAAATGCCACAGCGGAAGCAAAATGATATACATGCATGTCCGCAGGTACCCCGCTGGGACAGCGGTCAAGGAGTATATATAAAAAGATACAGACACCTGTGCCAACAATAGGAGGTACAAATGACAACCTGGCACAGTCAAAATAAAAGACAGCGACTCTAGCAAAACATCAGAGATGACGGGGGCAGCTAACTGTACACCTTACCAACGTGGCCGGCTGCTAAATGGAACGATCCTCGCCCTCGGCCTTTGCTTTACCCTTGCCTGGAATGATGGAAAGCAAGGTGAGTCGCAAGACTCAGCAAGTTTATAAGAAATGAAAGGCTATAAATAAAAGAAGAGACCATCCCAAACACAGCCCCACAAGTACACACAAGTCATGAGACGCTACAACACAACAGTGCAGTATAGTGAAAGCACATACCGGTCCTTGGGGCCCACACAAGACACCTGGCACCCAAGTCCCATACCAACCTGCCGCTGCCCTGGAAGGCAACAATATCCTCAACAAACCTGTGCGCACTGTCCCGGGGCGGTACTCCCGTCACCCGTATCCACGTCGGTACTCCCGACAACCGAGCCATAGGCTCCCTCGGAACGGTACTCCCGTCCGAGAACTAAATACTATCAGTAGCCATGCAATGCACATAAAATGCAATGGCGTAGTGAGCATCAACGTGATACAAGGCGCCCATACATCCAAGCATCAGGCCATGCTCCGCCCATATAGTAAGCCACACACGATGCATATGCCCGTGCTAGATGCATCATAATCAAGCTAAAATGCCCGTGACCAAGCATAACCAAATCATGTTAATCCCAACATGCAGCCCGTACCCATGTGCACATCAAGCCATGCAACGAGAATAAAATATAAGCAGGCATGCTATAATCACATAACGGCTAAGCAAGTTAGCAGTGCCTGGCACCGGTCAACGGTCAGTGGGTAGGAGAGACTCGCCGGCGGCCTAAGGTAGTCCGTACGACAGTCACTCCGTCACCGAACCATCGATCCTAGCCCCCACTGCACAACCGCTCCAGCTAGAAAATAACCAAAAATCCAATTAATACCCGAACCGCTAAGAACCTAGCCCCGGGTGAGTACGGCATCATTCCCAACAGGCAGGGGGGTGGCACAAACCCCCGTAGGCAACCAACGATTAAAACCCACGAGATCCATTTAATAAATTAAATCTTAAACTAACCGTTTAAAAACTTCATAATTAATTAATGGCCGAAACAAACGAAGGGAGGCCCAATAAATCGCCAACGACAGAAACGACGAGATAGGTAAGAAGAACTTGCCTTAACAGAGATATCCTTAGGCTCGTTGGGTCCAAAAGCAGTAAAAATTATACAAACTGCAATATCCCAATTATTTGCCAAAATTAATAAAATTGGACGCAAAACGAAATTCTGACCGTACAGAATATTAATTACTAGCTGCTCTACATACCTGGATAATTAAATCAGGGATTAAACGGAGTTTAATCCAATTTTTGAAGCCCCAAAATCTCATAAATTTCTCTCGCGCACGCTGCTGTTCTTTTCTGCAATTTCCTTACTGTTCGCATGCAAAAAGAATGCCCGAAATCGGGCTTAAATCGGCCAAAAACGAGCGGCTGAGGCGCGGCCACGTGGCAGCGCGCGGGCCAGCCACTGGGAGCCACCGCCATTGACGAAACGACGTCGTTTCGACGTCTAGAGGCTGAATTAAATCAGCCAAAAATCCCCCCCCTCGCGCGCCTGCCCGCGGATTCGAAGCCGCGTCCACCGCCTGGCCGCCTCGCGCGCGACCGCTCGCGCTCGCATGCATCTTCAACCTATATATGCATTATGATATATTTAAGGTGATTTGAGCTCTTTTCTGCAATACACGCCAGCACCCAAAACTTTTCATTAATTGTACTAACGCCCACTTAATTAATTACATTAACTCCCGAAATTTCTGAAAATCCCATTATTGAATTTCTTTTAATTTTCCTGTAATTCCAGAAATTCCTAAAACAAATTAATTAATTATTTTAATTTCTTATTTCCTTAAAATCACATAAGTAAATTTTATTAAATCACAACAAATTATTTTAATATTTCTTTTAATTTAAATTACCCCAAAATTAAATTAAATTGGCATTTACGGGGCGTTACATTGCCCGTCAGTCTGAGGGTGGAAGGCTGTACTGAAAGTCAACTGAGTCCCCATAGCACTCTGCAACGCCTCCCAAAATCGTGAGGTAAATCGAGGATCCCTGTTTGACACAATGCTAGCTGGGACTCTGTGCAGTCTCACCACCTCGTCAATATATAACGTGGCCAGTCGGTGAATAGGATAGGTCTTCTTGACAGGTAGAAAGTGCGCTGATTTAGTCAATCAATCGATAATCACCCATATCGAATCGAATACCCGAATAGATCGTGGTAATCCTGAGACAAAATCCATAGCTATGCGCTCCTATTTCCACTCCGGCACAGATAAAGGTCGTAACAATCCCGCGGGCCTCTGGTGCTCAGCTTTGACTTGCTGGCACACTAAACATCGGGATACAAACTCTGCTACGCTCCTCTTCATGCCGCTCCACCAATATTGGCGCCGTAAACCCTGATACATCTTCGTCGCCCCAGGGTGGATAGTATAGGGAGAACGATGAGCTTCCTCTAGGATCCTCTGCTTGATATCAGTGTCACTCGGCACACAAATCCGCCCACGGAACAATAGCAAGCCATCGTCCCTCTGGCTGTACCCCAATAGACCAAATCTCTCCATATCAGCTATAATCGCGTCAAGCTCCACATCCTGTCGCTGTCGATCTCGAATCTGATCCTCAAGATCCGAATGGATACTCATGGCAGCACAATAGAGTGTAGAATTATCTGATGCCACTAAGATAGTAAGATCACTCATCTGCTCTAATAAGAACCACTCATGCACCATCATAGCTGCAACTGATGCTCCACGACGACTCAATGCATCTGCAACCACATTGGCTTTACCTGGATGATAGAGGATCTCGCAATCATAATCTTTAAGTAGCTCTAACCAACGGCGTTGTCTCATATTGAGTTCCCTCTGTGAAAAGAGGTACTTAAGGCTCTTGTGATCAGTGTAAATCTGGACTCTCTCACCATAAAGATAATGCCTCCAAATCTTCAAGGCAAACACTATGGCCGCTAACTCCAGATCATGT
Organism: Diospyros lotus; assembly: GCF_014633365.1. Lineage (NCBI taxonomy): Eukaryota > Viridiplantae > Streptophyta > Magnoliopsida > Ericales > Ebenaceae > Diospyros > Diospyros lotus. The sequence continues at coordinate 1,228,211 of NC_068349.1, read as the reverse complement.
GTAGGGTAATTTTCTTCGTGCCTCTTCAACTGTCTGGATGCATAAGCATTCACTCGGCCGTCCTGCATCAAAACACATCCCAACCCTGCATACGAGACATCACTATATATAGTAAATAACTCACCACACCTGGGTATCGTTAGTACTGGCGCCGAAGTCAAACGCCGCTTCAACTCCTGGAAAGACCTCTCACAAGACTCGTCCCAAATAAATCTGACGCCTTTCCTCGTCAACTTCGTCATGGGTGATGCAAGCCGTGCAAAGCCTTCTATGAATCGTCGATAATAACTGGCAAGGCCAAGAAAACTCCGAATCTCCGTCACTGTCATCAGTCTCGGCCAATCCATCACGACTCTAGTCTTTTCTGGGTCTACTGAGATACCCTCACCTGAGACCACGTGTCCCAAGAATACCACTCGGGTCTGCCAAAACTCACATTTCGAAAACTTGGCATATAACTGCTTATCTCTGAGCTTCTGCAGAACCACGCTCAGATGTGCCTCGTGTATCTCAGGGGTCGGTGAGTAAATTAGGATGTCATCAATGAATACTATGACAAAAGAGTCCAAGTATTCCTTGAATACTCTATTCATCAGATCCATAAATATTGCAGGTGCATTGGTTAGCCCAAATGGCATGACCACAAACTCGTAATGGCCGTAACGTGTACGAAATGTGGTCTTCGCAATATCCTCATCTCTGACTCGCACCTGATGATAACCTGACCGCAAATCTATCTTGGAAAACACTGATGCACCACGCAATTGATCCAGTAAGTCATCCACACGGGGTAAGGGATACTTATTCTTAATTGTTACCTGATTAAGTTATCGGTAGTCTATACACAGTCGCATAGACCCGTCTTTCTTACACATAAATAATACTGGAGCCCCCCATGGCGATGTGCTCGGTCGAATAAATCCTCTCTCCAAAAGATCTTGCAACTGCGACTTAAGTTCTTTCAATTCATTAGCAGCCATACGGTAAGGAGTCTTGGAAATAGGCTGCGTACCTGGTATCAGATCGACTGAAAAATCAATCTCCCGGTGCGGTGGTAGTCCCGGCAACTCATCTGGGAACACATCTGGAAAGTCTCGCACCACAGGATAGGCAGCCAACTCCTTCTTCTCCCCAACTATCACGATCACAAATGCAAAATAAGCTTCACACCCACGTCGTATAAGCCTCTCGGCATGCATAACTGATATTATCGGCGTAGTCACCACAGGCTTCACACCCCGGTATGTAACAACTGGTCTCTCCGGGTGCTCAAATGAGATTACCTTCCGACGACAATCAACTCGAGCATAGTGCCGTGAGAGCTAATCCATACCCAACAGTAATCAAAATCCTGAATCGCCAAAACAATAAGATTCCCTAAAAATACCTGGTCATGAATCCCTATCTCGCAATCCCTGACCATCTCACTCCCCAACAATACCATCCCTCCCGGTGTCGAAACAGATAAATCATATGGTAAGGGGTTACACGGGATTGGGATCTTATGCAACAAATGGGGTGCTATGAAAGAGTGGGTAGAACCTGTATCAAATAAAGCACGTACATCGTGACCATGAAAAGAAAGTATACCTTGTACCGTATCACTGCCCTCAGCTACCTCGGCGGCTATCACCGCAAACGCCTTCCCCTGCATCTGTACTCTCTCTGTGGGCCCTGGGCGCTATGCTGCTGGTAGGGGTAGTGGTGCTCCTGGACCCGGTGCCCTAGGTATAAACTGTCTCTGAACTGGTCTGGGTCCCACACCTCCCGTCCGTGGCCCTCCAATCTGTGGTGGCTAGGTGCACACGTTCGAACGATGGCCCATCTGTCCACAACGAAAGCAAATGACATCCTGCCCTGTGGCCGGTGTAGCTGGTGGAGCCGGTGTAGTTGGTCTGGGCCCCTGTGGACAGTCCCTCTTCAAATGTCCCGGCTGACCACAGCGATAACACATGTCCCGACGAACATCCCGGCACTGACCCTGGTGTCTCTGTCCGCACTGCCGGCACTGTGGAAGCCCAAAACTCTTACTGCCCGCATCCCAATTCCTTTTCTTACTACTGCTCCCTGCACTCTTCATGACTGACTGATCTGATCGTGCCTTCAATCGGTCTCGCTCCACTGCGTGGGCCCGCTGTACAGCCGTAGGAAAGTCGGGTGCCTCGATACCAGCCATGGCGTGACGAATCTCTGGTCGTAGCCCCCTCTGAAACTTGCTGACTCTGCGAGACTCAGGGGTCACTAACTCTGGAGCATAACGAAATAACGCCACAAAATCAGTCTCGTACTGTGTGACTGTCTTGCTTCTCTACTGTAAGTCAACAAACTCGAACACCTTCTGTTCTCTGACCCAAGCCGGTATATAAGTCTCATTGAACGCCGCGACAAACTGTGTCCATGTCGGGCCCCCATCACCATATTGCTGTTGGGTGGTCTCCCACCATCGCTCGGCGTCTCCTCGCAACAGGAAAGTCCCCAGTCGAACTCTATGGGCCTCTGCACAGCCTATAGATCGTAGATGCTTCTCCACAGCCAATAGCCAATCCTCGGCCTCTGTCGTATCGACGCCTCCGCTAAACTCTGGTGGACGTAGGGCCATGAAATCTTTAAGTAATGCGGCACCAGAACTGTCCCCTGCTCCCGGTGCACCTGAATGTGACGCTTGGGCCGTAGCGGTCCTACCATCACGACTGCGCTCCTGACGTAACTGAGATGCCGCCAGTACGTCTACAGCTTGTAGAAGACCTGCCAATGTCTCCTGCATGTCCGGAGGCCCTGGCTGTCTCTCATCTCTTGTATCTGTCACCTGTACCTCAGGAGTAGGAATAAGGTGCCCTCTACCTCGTATCGGCGGTCTACCACGACTTCGTCCACGGCGTGCGTCCATGAATCCTACATAACCAAAATCAATTAGAACGCATTTCGAAATTTAAGGACACGACCTGACACTCTAACTCGACCTAACAGCCTTAGTGTCCAGTTACTTGTCCCCCAAATTGCCTCAATGACGCTCTGATACCAACATTGTAAGCACCATCGCCCGGATATCCCAATCGCCCCGTCAATCAGAACGAGAACGCCTACATAAGAGAAGAGAAACAAACACAGGACAAAAATACCCTGGCATGCATACATACGAAGAATACAACAGCGGAAGCAAAACAATATACATGCACGCCCTCAAGTACCCTGCTGGGACAGTAGTCAAAGAGTATATAAACATATACTGACACCTATGCCGACAATAAAAGATACAAGGAACAACTGGGCATAGTAAAAAATGAGAGTCAAAGACTTCTAACAAAACATCAGAGAAAGCGGGGGCAGCTAACTGTACACCCTACCGACACGGCTAGCTGCTAGGTGGCACGGTCCTCACCCTCGACTTTAGCCTTACCCTTACCTGGAATGATGGAAAGCAAGGTGAGTCGCAAGACTCAGCAAGTTTATATAATAAGGAAGGCTGTAAACGAAACAGAAGAGGATATCACCCCAAATATAAACCCATATGTACACACAAGCCATGTGACGCAACAACGCAACAGTGCACCATAATAAAACACATACCGGTCCTTGGGGCCCACATAAAACACTTGGCACCCAAGTCACATACCAACCTGCCGCTGCCCTGGACGATAACAAATACCTCCAGCAAACCTGTGCGCACTGTCCCGGGGCGGTACTCCCGTCACCCGTATCCCTGCCGGTACTCCCGACAGCTGAGTCATAAGCTCCCTCGGAACGGTACTCCCGTCCGAGAACTAATAACTACCAGTAACCATGCAATGTATATAAAATGCAAGGCGTAATGAGCATCAACGTGATACAAGGCGCCCATACATCCAGGCATCAGGCCATGCTCCGCCCACGTAGTAAATCACATGCGATGCATATGCCCGTGCTGGATGCAATCTGACCAATCTAAAATGTCCGTGATCAAGCATAACCAAATCATGATAATCCCATCATGCTGCCCGTACCCATGTGCATACCAAATCATGCAACAAAAATAAAATGAAATATAAATTGCCGACACCGGTCAGTGGACGGTGACCAGGAGAGATCATCTAACAGCCTAAAATAGACCGTACAACAGTCACACCGTCACCGTATAACTAACCCTTGCCCCCACTGCCCAACCACTCTAGCCAATAAATAACCGGAAGTCTAATAATAATACCCGACAGCTAAGAACCTAGACCCGGGTGAGTACGACATCATTCCCATAGGCTTGGGGGTGATACAAACCCCCGTAGGCAACCAACGAATAATACCCTCGAAACCAGGTTAATAAATTAAATTATTAAACACAACGTTTAAATTCCGTAATTTATTAACAGCCAAATCCAATGAAGGGAGGTCAAATAAATTTACATCGAAAGAATCGACAATAAGGGTATATAGAACTTGCCTTTCCGAGGATAGCCTTAAGTTCAATTTGACCAAACGCGGTCAAAATTATACAAACTGTAATATTCCAATTATTGACAAAATTAATAAAATTGAGCTCCAAATGAAATTTCAACCGCAGAAATTATTAATTACTAAATTAATTACATACCTGAATAATTAAATCAGGGATTAAACAGAGTTTAATCCGATTTTTGGCCTCAAAATTTCTCAAATTTACGTCGCACACACTGCTGAATTTTCTGTCAAAATTTGCTCACTGTTTGAGCAAAAGAAACGCCCGAAATCGGGCTTTAAAAAGAGGCAAAAGGGGCGGCTGAGGCGCGGCCACGTGGCAGCACGCGCGGTGGCCGCTGGCCACCGCCTCTTGGGCGAAATGGCGTCGTTTTGATGCCTAGGCTGATTAAAAATCAGCCGAATTTTCCCTGCCGCGCGCGCACACCACCCTCGGGCTCGAACCCGCGACCGCCCTTACGCCCGTCCCACGCGCAAACCGCCCGCGCCACACGCCTCATTTAACCTATATATAACTTATGTTATATTTATTATGATTTTTGGCCCTTTCCGAGAATCACGCCAGCCACCCCTATCTTTCATTTAATCGCACTTTCATCCCCTATAATAATTACATAAATGCTCGAACTTTCTGAAAATCACACAAATTAATTTATTTTAATTTTTTTTTCTTTTTCCAAAAATTCCTAAATAACAAAATTAATTATCCTAATTTCTTATTTCCATAAAAATCACATAATTTAATTTTATTTAACCACAACCAATTATTTTACTATTTCTTTTAATTTAAATTACCTTCAAAATTAAATTAATTAATATTTACGGGCGTTACAGGGCGACATTGGGGAACGATGATAAAAGGATAGTTAGAGAGATAAAAAATAATTGTAAGCCATGATAGAGGTAAACTTGAGAGAGATAAGGGCTCATAGAGGGCAACCCTCAACCCAGAAAACATGTCTTAATCCTTATCCCATTCTATTTAGTATTTATTATTTTATATATATAAAAAATTAAATATAAAAAAACCCTTCTTTTTATCTGCATCTCTTGTCCTTTATATTATGGGCCAAGGCCCAACCCAACTCTTGTTAAACTTTAATTTATTTTAAATTATGGGGACACCCTGTCACATCTCATATTTTTTCTATCATATAAATACTTCAAAATCTCAAATTATTTCCAATATATACAAAAAAGTGAAATAATGTAACAAGGCATTGACAATAAGCTAATTTTGAATATTCAATAATATAATAAATGTTTTAAAAATAAAAATACCAATAGTAAAGTATGCTAAATTAAATTTCGCAATGGGATGAGCTCAACTAAAGATTAATTAAAATTTTATTTTAAAAAGCATATATTTTGATAAGAAAATAATATCTTACGTAATAGAATAAAATAAAAGTGATTTAGAAATTATGTGTAAGTCTAGTTAGCGTTAGAGACCTTGTAACAATTATTTTCTTCGCCATTTGGATGTTTTGATTATACACTTTATTTAGGATGTTTTGATAATAAGATATGGCAAGGACTTGAAGTTTAATCAACTAATATTTAAATTTAATATATAGAGTAATATCATTTTAATCGAATAAAAAATATTTTTTTTAGGGTTTATGGTTTGAGCAACAAGTGTTGTATTTGACTAATCATCATTTTAATTGAGTAAGAACTAAAAACTCAAGGAATTAATTGATTATACACTTGTATTACTTGACTTTGTGATGAAATAACATTAATCGAGTAACCAAAGAGTTAATCACCTAAGGGAGCGTTTGTTAAAATGAGCAAGATAAGAGGTATCAAGATAAGTTTGGAATGCATTCCGGATCAAGATATAAAATGATCAAGATAAGGCTGAAAAGCATTCCAATATTTCTATCAGAGTATTTGTTAAATTTTTTAGAATCTACTGATAATTGTATTTTTTCTTTTTATATGTTTGTTAATACATATGATAAGCACCAAGATAAGAGTTTTATTACCAAAATATCCCTATTACCAAATTTATAATTAAAATAGTATTTTATGACTAATATGAATTGTAAAAAAAATTAAAATTAAAATTAAAAATAATATTTTATTTTCTAAATTCATGTTCAAAAATAAATTTAAAAAGAGTTGAAAAGTAGAAATAATTATTGTTAGAATTACAATAATTCCACCTAGATAATTAAAAATGGCCAAAACATATTTTCATAATAGGTAATAAAATATAAAATTAAATAAAATAATTTAAAAATTGGTGAAAAGAATTATATTAGTTAATAAAATATATATAGAGAGAGAGAAATTTAAATTTTAAAAATCAATGAAATGAATAATCTTTTAAAATTTAAAAATTATCAAAACATATAACAATTTAAAAATGTATTAAATAATATTAATTATAAGAGTTAAATAAATAAGTTTTTTTTAATAGATTTAAATATTTAAAATGCATTAAATAGCATTAACTATTCTATAAGGGGCATATAAGTAATTAAGCCTTATCTTGAAAGAGTCCGATAAATTTATCTAAGGGGGGAGGTCGGATAAATTTATCTTGAAAGGGTGAGATAAGAGGTCACGTGAGGGCTTTTTCGAAAGTGGTCAGATAAGCATAATAAACACGTTGAAAATACCAAACATTCGGAATGATTCCCATATCTGATATTTTCTCCCTCTTATCTTGATTAACAAACACCCCCTAAATAGTATATTAGTGAAATAATTACATTGTTTAATTGAGTAATAAATCTAAGATAAAATTACAACTTTTTGTACTTATATTATTAATTAACTAAATCAAACTTGTAATCGAGTAATTAGAGTAATTAGTATAGTTTAAGATAAGAGAGTGTTCACCAAAGAATGTACATCTTCAGTTGAACTCATTTTATAGTCTAGTCTACAATTTAAATACCAAATTGCTGAATTTGGTCATGACTATGCTTTTTTTTTTTTTTCACACTTACAGAGATACTTTATATTAATATTTTATATTTTACGTTACACAAATTAAAATATCCCACTTAGATATTTAAGTAGCATTTTACTCTTAGAAGCATCTTCTTTTATATGAAGTCATAATGAAATGATTATGCTATGTAAAGGATTCTATTTATTTTCTATTAAAAGATATTCATTATGTCTTAATAATTAAATTATTAAAAATATTATTTAAATATCAAAATTTGACATTTATGATAATATTTTACATTGATATCACCGTGCATAATCTCCCTGATAGCCGCCATGTCTTCCCTACTTTTGGATCACGGCCTCTTGAATCTGCGACATCCCAAATTCCAATGCCTCTATCCTTGTTTTGAGTTGTTTCATCCTGGTTCCTGTAGCCATCCTCTAGAATTCGATCTCTAATGCACCTACTCCTTGGATAACTTCTGATCTAGACTCATAGTGTGTAACTAGCGGCCAGCACTGCTGCTTTGCCCGGTTGCCAATTTAGATCGGAATTCTTGTTAATTAGCAATCGCCCGATCTCCTCCTCTTTGTCGCACCAATCTCAATGGCCTTGGCTCACTCCACAGCCAATGATCGTCGGCTTTAATACCCAATATGTCAAGCCTCAAAGATGAGGTTTGAACAATTCTAGAGATATTGTTCTTCTATTGGAGAAGAAGAATAGAATTTGGAGGGAGAATTTGAAAGATTGAGGGAGAAATTAGAGTGAGAAATGAGAGGAAAATAATTTCTGTTATTACTCAACATAATTCCCATCCTGTTACATGGTAGGTTTTTATAGCTAGGCTCTTCCTTTCAACTGAAACGCATAATTGAAGGGGTACAACTTGTATAGCAGTAACTAAGTACTATTACAAGTGGCTTATGCGCTATAACCAAAAGTCAAATTTGTCCCTGGCGTCGTGACACTATGTTTAATTTCTTTCTTTACCCATCCAGGTTTTAGGGTTTTAAAAATTCATTCCAAATAAGAAGTATGCCAGGAATTATCAGTTACATCCCTATATTGCTTTTATCACGATCAAAACAAAAATCAGTATGTTTCTTCTCAAGACTTAGACCAGGAGAAAGAATCACCTTGAAGTCTGGATTACTATTTTTCTTCATAATTAACTTTGAGTTCTGTCCAAGACAATTGTTTTATTGGATGTTTGTAGTTACTGACGTGGGGCTGACCTGATGAACATCTTGAGAGGTAGGATTACTGGGTGTTTTTGGATATCTATGAGCCATATTTGTTGTGTTCATTGGGGAATGATATTCCTATTCTTATGCAAGGTGAGTTTGCCTGGGGTGCTTAAGTTAGTTTGATCTACATAGAGCAACCTTGAATTCACTATCATGTTTAACTGAGCAGACATTTGTCTCTAAACTTTGTTAGCTTCCTTGTGCTGTTAACTTCCAGGCTGAAATATAAGCACATGTCTGCCATATAACTGCAGGTTTTAGGATTCTTTCATGATTGTGGCTTAAGATATAACCAATAATTCTGTTGCACGGAAATAAAAATGGAAAAAATTTTAATATGAAAAGCAAACGTGAAAATGATATTTTCTTAAAAGTTAAGGAAACAAATATGCAGGTAAACTGTAAATTTTAAAAATTATAGGAATATGTGTAATAAATAGTCAAAACTATAAGTGTTAGAATTAAATAAATAAGGGTATATATGAAATTAATTTATAATTTATATGATATAAATAGTATAATATGTTGTAAACTCCTAGATCGTAAATTTGCAAATGTATTGAAGTCTGAAGGTTTAGAGTAACCAGAGAAAGACCCAATCGCCGACCTGTCTTGTCCCTGACTTGCCGTCAACCACTGACCGTCGCTGCATCTTCCATCTATGCCGTCGTTGTCGCCTTTCTAGTCGTGGATGTGTCGCCTCGTCTCTCATTGCTGACCTGTCTCGCTTTGCTCTCGCCGTTGACCGTTGCTATATCCTCCATCTCATTGGGCTTCGCTCGTCGTTGCCTCTCGGTGCCTTGTCGCCAACTTGTCTCGCCTCTCTTGTCGCTGCTGCCACCAGAAACGCATTTCCGACTACTTTATGTAAATTGTGAAGCAGTCCCAGAACATTTTACAATTTGCAGAAATGACCAGAAAATCATTTCAGGTCTGTTTTGCTTTTTCCAAAAGGGAAACAGTTCTCAAAATGGAAACGATTCCAAAAGAGGAAACGGGGCCATTTTCGCCATTTCCATGCTTGGTTTAAGACTTACAAGACTGCATATTACTGTTTCGGGTTTAATTTTCATGTGCTAAATCTGATCAGTGTGAAAAAGTTTGACTGTAACTATGGCCTTCACTTGCAAAATAAATTAATAAAATTGAATTTAATGTCTGGGTCAATTTGATACATATTAGGCATTTAAACAATATATATATAGTAAGCAGTTGAATATAATGCCTTGGAGTCAAAGACAGCTTTTCACATTTCAAACACAAATATTAGTCCACTAGAGACCACTCGTAGTTGATCTTTGGATTGAATCAATCTAAATCTGAATAAATTTTAGATTGTATTATTATGTACATTATAGCTACTGGGTTTTTACATAGATATTTCATGTCAAATTAATTATAAAAAATAATTAAAAATAAAAGGGTGATTCTTTCCCCCCTTTTAAGATTTGTAATTGGTATAAGATTTGAAATGCTTTAGGCACTGTGGTTGTGATTTGCGAATAAGCTTGTAGGAAATTTTGAAACTTGTGGATGAAATTGGGATCTAGAGGTGTCAAAAGGGCCGGGCTTTGGCCCGGCCCGTTACTGTTCATACGGGTCGGGCCGAGCCCGGCCCCCATTGGGGGGCCGGGCTAGGCCAAAGAAATTGGGCCCACGGCCCGGCCCGTCTAAGAACCCGGCCCGTGGCCCGTTGGGCCCTTATGGGCCGGGCCCATGAGGCCCTTATGGGCCAGTAAGGCCCTTACTCATTTTTTTTTTAATTTTGTTATTCTTTAGTAATTATTGATATTGGATGCTAAAAAATTTAATTTTGCAATATATATAAATAATAACCATCAATTAATTTATTTAAAATTTTTAAGTTAAATTTTTTATATATTTAAATTATAAATAAACATTCTCCTTTTTATATGTACATTATTTTTCATATCAATTCACAAGAAAAATTATAAGGCATATAGAATTTTGAAATATAAAATAATGAAATAATATTTAAAACTTAAGAATTAAGATAGAAAATATTTTAAAAAAACAAATTAATTTTTATATATGTATTATTTTGATATTTATATATGTATATATTATATGTATTATTTTTAAAAAAATTATTTAAAAAAAAAGAAAAAAAAGGGCCTGGCCCGGCCCACTAGGCCCTGTGGGCTAAGGGCCCGGCCCTCTAGCCCACGGGCCGGCCCGACCCTTTTGTAGGGGGGCCGTGGGCCGGGCCGGGCCCTATCAATTATAAAAGGGCCCGGGCCCGGCCCGGCCCTTTTAGTAAAAGGGCCGGCCCGGCCCGTTTAAAAAGCCCGTGGGCCGACTCGGGCCGGACCGGGCCGGGCCGGGCCGGCCCTTTTGACACCTATATTGGGATCCACCCCAAATCCATCAAGTGCGTGCTAGATTTCATTACTATGAGTTTTGGATCCATTATTGGTTTAAGGCATATTTGCAGATCTGTATTTGGTCTGCAAGATGAAGAGGATGAAGACAATGGTTCCCTTGTCGATTTATTAAGCGATACTGGTGAAGATGGGTCTCCGATCCCAAGAAGGCGCAGGCGTTTGACACACTCTGGGTGTGATGAAGATCAGTCATGAGAATGTTTATGCAACTCTGGTAAATTTTTATTTTCTTTTCCTTGGATATGGAATTTGATTCTGCTCACTCTGGAGCATTATTTCAGATTGCTTTCAGTTTCAGCTCACTTGTTCGGTATTTTCAGTGAGAATCATCCCGTCGTGTGCAAGATTGCAGCCTAACAAACAGGACCCCCTTTCCTTGAAGCAAGTTAAGAGCCCTCTTGATATCAGAAGCCCATTTGGGGTCAGTCAGAGCACAGTTGAAGGGGGTATGCCACGGTCGAAGGTTTGTTTAGATAGCGTGGGATCTTATATAATTTTCCTGGCAAATTATATAAGAAAGATTATGATTATTAGACAGAACAGAAGAGGGGTGGTTGCTACAGAAGTTGTATTGCTGATTTGCTTTGGATGAATTTGTTTTGTTGTGGAGAAATGATTGCATGGTCACAGTTGGAACTTGTTTAGTTTTCCTTTCCAGCTTTCCTCCTCTTTCTAAGTAACAATTTTGTTGCTTAGTTGGTGATTTGATTTGGCCTGAGTTCACTCACATAAATGCCATTTGCTTGCTCATGAACCAGTTTGCATGTAATGGCCTCATAGTTCTTCAATTGTGAACCAACCACTGTAACACCACGATTTTTCTGACCGAGTATGTCATTGTGTTGGGTCCAAAATATACATAAATTTTTTTTTTTTATCATGGTACATATTTTAAATCTAAAGTACCGAATTCCGAACAAAACCCTCTAGCATATCATAAAAATTGCAAACGCGATAATTGAAATCAGATATGATACACAACTAAATTCACTTTAATTATATCAGGAGAATCCGTACCATAGTTTAACATCATATCTTCAAATACCTCAATTATACATTGAGCCATACTTATATTTAACAAAACTAAACCTCAACGGAACATAGCTAAAACATGCTACATATGACAACAAATAACTTAATCTTCAGCTATCACTACAAAAAATCAGTGTTTTAGTGAAGGAAAATTCTGTCGCTAAAACATCAAAATCCGTCGTTAAATTTTTTAGCGACAGTTACCTTTCTGTCGCTAAAACTGGGGTCGCTAAAATTTAGTAATGGGTATTTTTTAGTGACGGAATCAACGACGGGGGTTGTACTCGTCGCTGATTAGCAACGGAATTAGCGACGGGGTTGACTTGTCGCTAAATTTGAATTATTTTTTTATTTTTTATATATTTTTTTATTTTTTAGCGACGGGATTAAGCCAGTCACTAAATTTTAATTTTTTTATTTAATTTAATTTTTATTTTTTAGCGACGACTGTGAGCACGTCGCTAAATTTTGATTTTTTTATTTTTTAGCGACAGGGTCACACTCGTCACTAATTTCAACCCCTCGCTAATTTCTATCCCAAAATTCAAAATTCAAGTCACGCCAAGCCTCTCCCATGTGCACCACGTGGCTGCTCCTCTGCTCGCCACGTGGCAACACTGGATTTTACTCCCCCAACTATTATTCTCAAACTTTCTACCGGATTTGAACTCCCAACCTCTCATGACCAAATTTAATGCGCGAGCCAACCGATCTAGAAGTCTTTTTGTTTATTTTTATATATAAAATATATTTATAATATTCTCTTCTAAATATTTTAGAATTATATTTATACACCAAAATTTCATAAACTTATTTAGTAATATTAATTTTAATATTTAATGTTAGTAAAGGAAAATGAATATTAATTTTAATTTTATTTCATTATTAATTCAAGTAAAACTTTATTAACTATTATATTAGTAGTGAAAAATTATGTTTTTATTTTAATTTTAATTTGTAATATATTTAAAAATTATTAATTTAATTTTTACTAATATTAATGTTAGTAAAAATTATTATGATATGTTTAAATGTAAAATTTTAATTAATTAATTTAATTTAATTTTTATTTTTTAGCTACGAGGTTGAGCCCGTTGCTAAATTTGAATTATTTTTGTTTTTTTTAATTTTTTTAATTTTTTAGCCACGAGGTTGAGCCCGACGCTAAATTTGAATTATTTTATTTTTTAGAGACGGGGTTGTGTCCGTCGCTAAATTTGAATTATTTTATTTAATTTTTTTTATTTTTTAGCAACGGATCTGTCGCTAAATTTTAATTTATTTATTTATTTATCTTTTATTTTTTAGCGAAGGGTGTGACCAGTCACTCAATTTTAATTTTTTTATATTTTAACGAATTTGAATTTTTTTATTTAATTTTTTTTATTTTTTAGAGACGGGATTGAACCTATTGCTGAATTTAAATTATTTTATTTAATTATTTTTATTTTTTAGCGATGGGGTTGACCCCGTCGCTAAATTTTAATTAATTAATTAATTAATTTTTATTTTTTAGTTATGGGTGTGGCTCGTCGATGAATTTTAATTTTTTTATTTATCTATTTATTTATTTATTTTACTTTTTAGTGAGGGGTCAACCTCGTCGCTAAAAATAAAAAAAATAAAATTTAGCGATGGGTTACTCCCATTGCTAAAAGTAAAAAAAAATTAAATAAAAAGTTTAAATTTGCTAAAAAATAATTAATAAATAAAAAATTTAAAATTTAGCGACGGGCTAAAAAATAAAAAAAAATGAAATTTAGCGATAGGTTACTCTCGTTGCTAAAAATAAAAAAAATTAAATAAAAATTTCAATTTGTTAAAAAATAAAAAATAAATAAAAAAATTTAAAATTTAGATATAAAAAAATAAAATTTAGTGAAGGGCTCAACCCTGTTGCTAAAAAATAAAAAAATAAATAAAAAAATAAAATTTAGCGACGGGTTATTCCATGGCTAAAAATAAAAAATAAAAAAATAAAAAATTTAAATTGGCTAAAAAATAAAAAATAAATAAAAAAGTTTAAAATTTAGATATAAAAAAATTAAATAAAAAATTAAAATTTAGCGACAGGGTCAACCCGTGGCTAAAAAATAAAAAAATTAAAATTTAATGACGGAATTTCCGTCGCTAATTCCGTTGCTAAATTTAGTGACGGGTATTCCGTCGTTAAATTAAAAAAAAAAATTAAGAAATTAGCGACGGAATAATTCCGTCTCTAAATTTCGTCGCTAAATATGATTTTTCTTTTAGTGTATCTCTCTTCTCTTAGAGCTGCTCGTCGAACTTGGAACGTTTGAATATTATAAGGGCATAACTCAATTAGAAGATGAACATTCTAGTGAGAACTCCAAAACCGTTTATATCCATGTATGAACAAGTGTAAAACGTATGAGAAAACAAAGAAGACTACTTTGAAGTGTCTCGTGAACATGACTAACCTCTAACGAGAGCTTTCTTAATGGCGCACGCATAGCGCCTCTCGGAAGGTCCCTAACTATGCCACCCTAGCCTAATCTCATAGAATTCATGCAAGCACCATATCTATTGCCCCTTAGACTCACGGCCTTCCCCATGAGAGCTGTCTCGATGGCGTACGCATAGCGCCTCTCGGGGGATATCCGACTTCTGCCTTCGACCATCAACATATAGATACAACAGTATAGCCACATGGATTTTATAATGCAATAGTTGAAAAGTCAATATCATATATTTTCAAAAATACATTTCATATGTGTAACATGATTTTCCGTAAGAGAATAAAAAAAATTTAGGTACAAAAATTTCATAAAATATGTTTTATACAATAACAGTCTCACATAAGAGAACAAAAATAGGGTTTAAAGTATAGAAGTCTCACCTTGACTTAATTTAGGGATTCCTCAAAATTTGTGCAAATTCTTAAGTCTTCTTACAAAACCACCTCCTCATATGCCCTCACGCATTGCGCAAGTGCTTCTTCTTCTCTAGGAACAAAAGCCTTCTATCCATTAAGCTCGAAGCACTATCATCCAACACAAATTCATCACAACTTAGAATGAGAAAACCGTTGGCCATAAGCACCCTATTTATAGGTTTGGAAACTTACCAAGTAAGTTACAATCATTTCAAATATTTTCTAAATCTTCCAAGATATTTCAATCATTTCAAATCTTCTAAAATATTCTCTAATCATTCCAAATCTTCTAAGATATTCTCTAATTATTTCAAATCTTCTTAGATTTTCTACAATCATTCTTATTCCAATCAAATCTTATTCAATCAAATCTTATCCAAATAAGATCTTATCAAATTTTATTCCAATCAAATCACGTCCAATCAAATCTCGTCAAATCTTATCCAAATCAAATCGCATCCAATCAAATCTCATCAAATCTTATCAAATAAGTCATCATAATTTTTTTATCTTATCTTTAAAGTTATCATGAGACTTTATCCTTAATCTCATAGATGCCCCTAGGAAAAAGGTTTCAAGAATTATACTTTGGACATAACTTTTTAGGTAATTGCACTTAGACCCTTTTCAACTTGGTCTTTAAGCCAATTTTTAATTGCATTTTAGTCCTCGAACAAAGGACTAATTACGCTAATACCCCTGCTTTTTAGGTAAATTACGTTTTTACCTGAATCTCAAAAATTACGATTATGCTCCTCGCTTAGAAACTGAACTTCTCCCTCAAGACTTTCATAACCCTTTAAAATGTCCTATTTCCTCAAATATTTATGTCCCAAGGTACTCCCTTCCATTGGATCGACAATTTATTTTACTATAAAGCCACTTTTTGATATTTTAAACTCACTTAAAATACATGACAATTTCACGAAAATATGAGGTATTACAACCACTAGTTTCATCTTTTTGTTGTGGTGTTAGACAACCCAGCTTATCATCCATGGGTTCAACCCAATTTATCTTAATTAAGAGTAATTAACATAGTTTATGATGAAAGAGTGTCTCAGTAGAGAATGTTGTACATCCTCAACTGAACTCATTTTATAGTTTACGACTTAAAACACCAAACTGTTGAATTTGGCCAAACTTGTATTTTTGTTACTAGATTTTTATGTTTTTTTTTTGTGTGGTCATTCAAACTTTTCATTATTTCAATTATATCTCTAGACAATGCATTCTTGAGTAATTTAACTCATGTATTTTGATATTTTTTTTCTTGTGACAATCCAAACTTTTTGTTATTTTGATTATATGTCTGAATCATGCATTTTCGACTCATATGTATAACTCAAAAATGCTATTGAAACAACGAAAATATAATTTAGACCATGCTTGGTCCAAAGGTATAATCGATATAATAAAAAGTTTAAGCTACCATACTAAAAAATGTTAAAGTATAAGAATTAAATTACTTGAAAACATATTATTCAGGGGTCTAATCAGAATAACAAAAAATTTTAATAGTCAAACAAAAAAACGTAAAAGTATAGGTGTTAAATTATGGGTTTAATGCTGAATTTGGAGTTAGATTTGAGTATTTTTGTCAGTGAGTATCCCGGGACTGGCTGCACCATATAGTAAACTTTAGTGACCAAAGCTGGTACATTCATTTGATACTAGTTATTACTTTTGTACATTTTGTCCTGGAGAATGGCTCTTGTTACCGCTCTATCTTATTTAGATGGCGTCTTGCCAACCAGTTTTCCTTGATCAAGTATGTCACTCTACCTAGAAACTTAGAGTGGGAAAAACTATCCTTGGATGTCTTTGTAGTCAAAGGGTAGGTGACTTCCTGAGTAAGTTATGAATTGACAGAGATGACCCGAAGTGTGTGCCAATGAGTATCCTAGCACCACACTAAACTTTGGAGATCAAATCTGGGTCATTCCTTTGGTCCAAGTTTTTACTAATTTTTACTGTGTACATATTGTTGTTGTGGTTGAACTTGTCATTGCATTCAATCCTCCAGTGCTAGATTATGGAGTTTGTTACAGCAGGAGACGATTTGAAGATCTTTCGTTACTTTTTACTCTTTGCTAGTTATCTTTGTTTGAATATGTGAGTTGATCATTGTTAATGTTTGTATAGGTTTGGTTAGATTTTGGTTGGGATGTTTTTTTTTTTGTTATTTAGATCCGGATTCATTTATTGAGATGTTGAGCTTAATGTTAATTTTTAGTATTCATTGTGAAATGGAGTATGTCTTGATTTTTTTCTGCTTTTGGCGATGAGTTTTTTTTATGTAATTTGTTATTTATAAAAAAAAAATTAGTCTTAATATCTTTTTAGACACTTATAATAATATTCTTATTTACAGATAAACTTGGACTGGTCATCGGATGCTAATGATAATGATGACGTGGGACCCTGTAATTTAATTATGTTCCCCCTAGAATGCTACCGACGTAAACTCAATTTATTTATTTGAAATAACACTTTTTAACCTTGTTTATGTTGTACGGAAACACCTTATAAGAGTCGTTTCTTCATTTCAAAAATATTTTCAAAATATTTCTTATTACCGTTTCGGACACTATTTATGTCTATTTTTTTTTAAAAGAATGTCCGTTTCCACATTTCCATTTTCTATCGAAAACGTTTCCCGTTTTCGTTTCTGTACAATATAGTTGTTTGTGAAATGACTGGTTAGCAACTTTAGGGGGGGGGGGGGGGTGGTTTAAATTGGTCACTTATTGGGTTGTTGCATTTTAAAATTTAGTAAATAAAGTATTATATTTTTAGATTTAAGGTAAAATTCATTACAATAAAAACAAGCATTAACGACAAAAAATTAGCGACGACATTAGTTTTGATTGTTAATGTAGTACTATTAATGACTAAATATAAATCCTGTCGTTATAAGATAACTTTTAACAACAGGCAAAATAAGTCGTCGTTAATATACCATTTTTCCGTCGTTAATGACTAAAATTTTTAATTCGAACCATAAAATAATAAAAACATTATTAAAATTTAACTAACACTTATATAAGTAATTCTTAATATAATTATATTTTTCTATAAATGCACAAATATAATTATTAAACTATGATAATTAAGTATTAGTTATTTATTGATAATATAATATACTAAAAAGAAGGGCTTTGCTATGTTGCCCATTGCTGGGCAACATAGCATTTGCCCGGCAATGAGGGGACGCGGGCCCCATGCACGTGGGGCCCATGTGCAGATGCGAGCCCCACGTGCATGGGGCCCACGCCCCCCTTACTACCGGGCAACATAACATTGCCCTTAAAAAGAATACATGAACATATTAAAAAAAACATATAACATATTATTTTTTATTTAATTATTAAATATTAAAAAACAAATAAATTTAAGAGGTAGGATTCTCCCCCGCCTCTTTCTTGGCCAAAATCCCCCCTTCCCCCCAAAATCCCCAAGTGTCCAAACCTCCCCTAAATCCCTAAGTCTCCCATCTCTGGCTCTTTAGCTCGCCCTCTCTAGCTCTCTCACCCTCACCTCTCACCCTCGCTCTCACGTCTCACTAGTTGCCTCGCCCTCGTTGTTTTGCTCTCACTCGTTGCCTCGCCCTCCCCTGATTTTTTGTTGTAACCCGCTCCAAGACTCATCTGACAGCATCTCCGTCGTTTCCTGATCCAACTTCGACAGCTTCCTCAACACCCAATAGTTTGAACACCTTCTCTGGTTTGTGCTTTTTCCCCCTTGTAATCATCTCCGTGTCCAGAATTAATTCTTTTGTTTTTGCCCTAAATTGGTTTTGCCTTTATTATTTGGATTCATTGTTTATGTTTTGCCCTTTCTGCGTGTACCATCTGTTTGATAAAAATGCCTATGTTTAATTAGTTGTAAAGCACACCACGTGTTCGTCAAAAGTCCTAAGAGAAGCCTCGTATCATGGCCATGCCCAGAACTAGCTTGGCTTCTTCCCCCTATTTTATTTTGGCTGCCTAAAGCATAATTAGATTCTTTGCAATTGCAATGAACATAAAATATGATGATGATGGTTGTTAGCATGTGTGTCCCAATAACTGTCATAAAATTTCAGTTTATGTGATTTCAGGTGGAATGATCTCAATGCCACTTTCCTAAGGGTTTTAGACTTGAATTCACTCATAAGTTTGACAAATTTTGGACAAATATTGGGACTTTATAGAAGATCTTACTTACAGTTGCAGACACAAATATGATTTTTTATGCATTCAAGTCATCTAGTCTCTTGAAGCCAAGTTTTCTGTTATAATGTGATAGTAGGTATGATCTTACTGAATGTTCGGTTACTCCTAATATACATGATTAAGATTTTATTTTGAAGTCTTTTAAGAGAGTAGCACTTAAAAGTGCATAACTGATGGTGTAATTTGTTTGCAGATGCTTAATCGACAAGTAATCAAATCTGAAACAACTACTATTAAGGTATTACGTCTTGTTTCTGTTGTAAATAAAACCAATTTTCTTGTAGTCGCCCCCTCCCTTGCCCTCACTGTCTGGTTCTCGCTCGCTGCTCACCCTCACTCTCTTGCTCTCGCTCGCAGCTTGCCCTTGCCTTTTGCTTGCTGCCTCGCCCTAGCCCTAGCACTCGCCTCTTGGTTGCTCACGGCTCGCCCTCGCTCGCCTCTCGGTTATTTTTTATTTTTTGGATATTTTCTTTACTTTTTATTTTTAAAATTTGTTTGCTGCTCATATATGTTAAATTTGGTAAATTTGTAGTGTTTTCAGTATTAGTTCATTTTTTTTCTGTTTAATTCTTTTATGTTCCTTTCTTTCTTTTTTGCATTGTTTTGTTTGTTTAATTCACTAGAGCTTATAAGTCTTGTCTTATGCCTGTTTGAAGGTAAATGGAAATCTAAATCAGATGGAAGTGACTCCAACGTTTAAAATCTGTCCAAAAAAGATCTTGCCCTACAACAAGCGTTGGATCAAATTACTACTTCATTTGGAAAGGGATCTATCATGTGGTTGGGTCGGTCTGTCACTCATAAACAAGTTCTAATGTTGTCTACAGGATCATTTGCTTTGGATATAGTTCCTGTGAAATATTTTGTTGGAGAATTTTCTATTTTTGAGAAATGTATGTTATACGCAGTCACATACAGCTTTCATCTAACATTTTCTTTGTTAATATTTCCATCAAACACCCATAGTATGTTTTTTATTAAGATAATATGCTCTCAGCTTCTGCAAATGCAAATGACCACACTTAGGTACTGTAATAATTAATATTTTTTTTTTTACTTAAGTTTGAATCTAAGCTCCTCGGCTATTTTTATCTTTATTTATATTATTAGATTGTGTTACTATGGAAGGCATTTTAAATTTATAGTGCTCTGTCTCGGTTGTTTAGGTTAAAGATAATTGCTTACTCTCAACTTGTTGAATTCTATACATATACTTGCTTGAACTGCTATCTGCATATATATCCCCATACATCATGTGCCTGCATGTGTATGTTCATGAATTGTAAGCCTGTGATCTGAATAATATATTTCTTACGGGCTTTAGGTTAACAACTTAGTATTGATCATACCAAGTTAGGTATGGATTAAGTAATCAAGTTAGTATTGATCATACCAAGTTTGTATAATAGTTGAGTCATGCCATGCGTGTGCCAAAAGTTTTAACTTTTTTGAATTATTAATATATATGTAAAGAATACTAATATAAGAGATTTGTTTCTTTTAGGTTGGTAGATATATATATATATATATGTACGTGAATACTGGTAGTGTTTTTATCCCATATTCTCGTACTCTGTAATTTAATCTATCTCTAATACTATCAATTTTTGTTGTATCTAGTACGATGGATGGGAATTGGATGTGATTGGATGATAAACTTTTTGACCAGTATGTTAATGGAGTTGATAATTATTTGTGATACCAACATTGTTTGAGGTATGTATCCTGTGAGTGATAGGATTTAATCACTCTCTCCGAGTAGTGGGTGATCACCCATTTTTTTAAATTTTGAATGCTTAGTACTATATGCATCCTGTGAGTGATAGGATTTAATCACTCCCTCCGGGTGGTGGGTGATCACTTATTATTTTTTTTTATTATTAATGCTTAGTACTATATGTATCCTATGAGTGAAAGGATTTAATCACTCCCTCCGAGTGGTGGGTGATCACCCATTTTTAACAATTTTTAATGCTTAATACTATATGTATCCTGTGAGTGATAAGATTTAATATGTAACAACTTGTCTAGTAAGTCTTAGATGTTAATTATATTTTTATATAGTATATTGTATGTGGACTTGTTAGATGCCAAAAGTAAGTTATGGGTGAATAAAAGAGTATGTCTTTAATAAACAACTCATGCTCAATTCTTTTCTAAAATTTTTCATAAGATTCCTTTAAAGATTTTGTTGTAGGTTTTTTTTTCATGCCTATAAACATCATATATAAATAATTTTGTTTACCTCCCGACCTGTTTTTAGATTTTTGCAAGTATAGCTTCTGTTGTTGACTTGTCGGTTATGAAATTAAATTAGTTTTTATAAATCTTTATTTTCTTTTTTAAACTAAGAGAAATTTAGAACTGCCATGAATGCAAAAAATGGGTGGTTGCAGACAATGGAAGGTCGTTTAGAATTGCAGCACCAAATAGAACTAGTTTTGTTGAATTTGTGATAGAGATACACAGCAGTCATAGCTGTTAGAAAAATGGAACAAATTCACCAAAACTTCTATAATAAAATTTTACCAATTTCAAAAAATCTCCCTAATTTGTAAGAATTTTCAAGAAAGCTAAAGATGTAAATAACCATACAAATTGATCAAAACTAGTGACATAAAAGACACAAAATTTTTACTCCCTAAATAAGTCTAGATATGGGAATAAAGGCTCTTATACCTATCAGCACAAAGCTAGGAGATCTTAATAATGTTTTATGAAAAATTGTGAATGTAACAGAGCAACCCTCACTTATGCATTCTTGAAACTGAAGCTGGAAGAAGCTGCAAGTAATTCCATTAACACTTATTTATATAAGACAATAACTATACTGTGTATCTGATATTTATATATAATGTCAGCTTGTGCTTATAGAAGGCATATTTAGCACGTCACATGAGCATACGTGTTGAATACATTTACAATCTATTTTGGAATGTCCATGCTTAATGACTATTGGATGCTTCTTCTGTTTTCTGACAAAGACTATTAAATAGATGCTAAGGAAGCTAACATATGAGTAGATTTTGAGTTTTCGTAGAGATAGAATTAGGGAAATTCTATTCACAACGAGAGTTTTACTCTTCGCAGCCTTTTCCCGCTAATTTTTTTTTTATCATTTTTCAAAAATCCTATTTTACCCTTTTGTCACCTCACCATATCATCTTCCTTCCCTTTTTACTCTGCACAGTCACTACATCTCTCTTTCTCTCTTATTATATCCATTTCTTTCTCTCTCACACCCATCTCTCCATCTCTCTCTCCCAACGAGCACACACACAAATATGTATATATATATATATATATATATACAAACACACATACAGAGATAATTTATTATAATAAAATAAAATTTAAAAAATATAAATAAATAAATTATTTTTAAATATATGTATTTTAAATAATTATAAATTAACTAATTATAAATTTTTTAACTAATTTTAAATTTTAAATTATCGTGAGTTAAATTTTTGATACTCAAAAAAATTTAAAATTAGTTAATTTATCTTATTAAATTACATAAAGATAAATATACTTAAAATTAGTTATTCAATCAACTAATTTAATAAGATATATATCTTTAAAAATTAGTTGAATTTATTTAAAGATATATGTATCTTTTTAAAAATAATTTATTAAATAAATTCAACTAATTTATTTTTAAAAAGAATTAACTAATTTAATTTATTTAAAGATAGATGTATCTTTTTAGAAGAATTAACTAATTTATTTATTAAATAAATTCAACTAATAAGATATATGTATCTTTTTAAAAAGAATTTATTTATTTATATTTTTTATTTTATTTTATTATAATAAAAAAATTAATTAAAATAAATAAAAAACTTCCCAAAAGCTAACTTTCGGAAAACAGTGGGTTCCCCCAAAGCTGGCTTTCGGGGAACATTAAATTAGTTATTTTATTTTATTAAATTACTTAAAAATACATATACATAAAATTAGTTATTTAATCAATTAATTTAATAAGATATATATTTTTAAAAATTAAATGAATTTATTTAAAGATATATGTATCTTTTTAAAAATAATTTATTAAATAAATTCAACTAATTTATTTTTAAAAAGAATTAACTAATTTAATTTATTTAAAGGTGGATGTATCTTTTTAAAAGAATTAACTAATTTATTTATTAAATAAATTCAATAAGATATATGTATCTTTTTAAAAAGAATTTATTTATTTGTATTTATTTATTTTATTTTATTATAAAAAAAATAATTAAAATAAAAAAAAACTTTTCCGAAAGCTAGCTTTCGGGGAATGTTGGGTTCCCCGAAAGCTGGGGGTCAGGGAACGCTTGGTTCCTTGAAAGCCAACTTTCGGGGGCGTTCCCGACCCCCAGCTTTCGGGGAACGCTGAGTTCCCCAAAAGTTGGAGGTTGGGGAACGCTGGGTTCCCCGAAAGCTGGTTTTCGGGGTAATTTTTTTTTAATTAATTTTTTTATTATAATAAAATAAAATAAATAAATACAAATAAATAAATTATTTTTAAAAAGATACATATATCTTATTGAATTTATTTAATAAATAAATTAGTTAATTCTTTTAAAAAGATACATCCACCTTTAAATAAATTAAATTAGTTAATTTTTTAAAAATAAATTAGTTGAATTTATTTAATAAATTATTTTTAAAAAGATACATATATCTTTAAATAAATTCAATTAATTTTTAAGAATATATATCTTATTAAATTAGTTGATTGAATAACTAATTTTAAGTATATGTATTTTTAAGTAATTTAATAAAATAAAATAACTAATTTAATTTTTTATAATAACTAATTTAATGTTCCCCGAAAGCCAGCTTTCGGGGAACCCACTGTTTCTCGAAAGTTGGCTTTTAGGAAGTTTGTTTTTTTTTTAATTAATTTTTTTTATTATAATAAAATAAAATATAAAATATAAAAAAATAAATTCTTTTTAAAAAGATACATATATCTTATTAGTTGAATTTATTAATAAATAAATTAGTTAATTCTTTTAAAAAGATACATCTATCTTTAAATAAATTAAATTAGTTAATTCTTTTTAAAAATAAATTAGTTGAATTTATTTAATAAATTATTTTTAAAAGGATACATATATCTTTAAATAAATTCAACTAATTTTTAAAGATATATATCTTATTAAATTAGTTGATTGAATAACTAATTTTAAGTATATGTATCTTTAAGTAATTTAATAAGATAAATTAACTAATTTTAAATTTTTTTGAGTATCAAAAATTTAACTCATGATAATTTAAAATTTAAAATTAGTTAAAAAATTTATAATTAGTTAATTTATAATTATTTAAAATAATTTATTTATTTATATTTTTAAAATTTTATTTTATTATAATAAATTATCTCTGTGTGTGTTTGTATATATATATATATATATACATATTTGTGTGTGTGCTCGTTGGGAGAGAGAGATGGAGAGATGGGTGTGAGAGAGAAAGAAATGGGTATCATAAGAGAGAAAGAGAGATGGAGTGACTGTGCAAAGTAAAAAGGGAAGGAAGATAATATGGTGGGGTGACAAAAGGGTAAAATAGGATTTTTGAAAAATGATGAAAAATTTTGGCGGGGAAAGGCTGCGAAGAGTAAAACCCTCGCTGTGAATAGAATTTCCCATAGAATTAATGTATCAATCATGATTCATACATATATATATCTATATAAAACCTAAAAAGCCTTTAAAACTTTAATATAGGATCTGATTTAGAGATTTCTAATGCTGTAAAAAAAAAAAGAGAGAGAATTTTGAAATATAGGATTTGAATCCTTCCAATATGAATTCATGGATTGCTGGAAGGAGATTTTATATTTGAAAGTTGTTTCACGAAGAGAAAGTGGCCTTTTGATTTGTGAGATTAGCCATGAATGCAAAAAATGATATACTTGCCATCTTCCAAATATTTTATGTTGGGTTATAGGACTAATGATTTTACAGAAGATATGGTCATGGATAAAGATGATTCACAAATTAAAATTCATATAGGTGGCCTCATTCCATAGAACTAAGACTTTGTATTTTTGTTAATCTACATCTTAATCTACTCTATATTTAAGGGTTTCTATATTTTGGTATATTTTAGTGATTGTATGTTATGTAGTTTGTGATGGAGAAGTTTTAGGCTTTGTTAATTCTATTTCTAACATTTTATAAAGAAAACATAAACATTTCTTTGACTCTAATTTCATGTTTTATTTTTTTTTGTAGGTTAATGAGACAACAAGACTTTAAAGGAAGCAACTGCTGTCTTGGAGTACATGAACAGTTTTATGATTATATATAGTGTTTTGTTGTACATTAGTTCTGAATAGTATATACAATTGTCAAAGTGTTATCTTTAGTTGAATATATTTTTTGGTGTAATTTGTTAGCAATTAAAACTTATATATATACTATTTTTGGTGTGTAAATACTAATGTATAATGATTATTTTGGTGTTACTTGAATGACATGTTTAATTTTATGACTTTTATTCCAATTTGATATGGATAATGATATATAAGTTTGGTGGTTTATATTAAAACATGATATTTTTGTCATTGATGACTAGCAATTGTTTTTATACTATTAAAAAAAATAAAAAAATAATGAGAGAAAATATTGTCGTTATTGGTTTGTGTTTTGATTATTAAAAAGTTATTTTTAATGACATGAATCATATGGTGTTAATTGTTTAGACTATTAACGACGGGAAATATTGTTGTTATTGGCTTATAATTTAATAGTTAATAATTATTTTTAATGATGAAAATCATACGGTCGCTAATACAATTAACGACAGATTTATCATTCCCGTCGTTAAAGACTTTTATCCTCGGAGTCAATAACGACGACTGACGACAGGAAAATTCCCGTCGTTACAACTTTTTAACGACTAGAAATTAACTTTCAACGACTAATTTTTCCATCGTTAAAACCTGTTTTTCTTGTAGTGATTGGTCACTTATTTAAAAGAGACTATCATAAATTAGTTTTGATTTTTTTAGGTTGTTGCATTTTAAAATTTATTAAATAAAGTATTATATTCTTAGATTTAAGGTAAAATTGGTCACTTATTTAAAAGAGACTATCATAAATTAGTTTTGATTTTTGTTCTGTAAACGAAAATATATCAACAAGAAGAATTAAACGTACAAGCATTTGCCAAAAAAAAAAAAAAAAACAACCAGGACATACCCCGCTAAAAAACAAAGAGAGAGGCCAACATTTACACTAGAAAAAGAAACAAAATAAGAACAACCTTAAACATGCGAGGTAGAGGGATAAAACACTAGAGATCACATATAAATATAGAACCAACAACAAACATCCTACAGTGAAAAAGGCACAAGAGAACATTGGATGATCTTTGAAGAGAGACTCAAAGCCAGAATCTTCATCGGTGAAAGCATCCCTCATACCATGAGAAAAAGTGAAAGTCAACTATAAAGAACCCTCGAACAAGGCTGACCTTAATTTATGGACATATTATTTGGACATTAATTATGATATTTTTAATAATACTCACATTAATCTATCATACATTTGTATGAATATCATTAAAAGTGCCCAAATAACACTTGGGATTAATTTAGGATGGCAGGATGGTGTAGACAGTTTGCAATACAGTAAGAGAAAAGAGGAGGAAGGCTGCGATGACAGAAATAATCGCCCACGGATTTTTGAAGTAAGTTTGAGTTAGATTGGCGACCCACTTATGCCAAGGCGTGCTGCAATACTTGATAAGATACACCTGGTCAGGGTTGCCGGTCATCTCCATGATCAAATCCTTGGACATTATGTTGAACAAATCGGCTGCCTCCTTGTCGATCCCAATGTAGTTTTCGATAATCCCTTTCAAGCTCAAAAGTTTGATATCCTGATTGTCATCAATGATGTGGTCCATGAATGTAACGAAGGAAGTGATGTCGCTGCCAGCGCGGATGTGGCAACGCTCGAAGGCTATGAGATTCAAGAACATTGATTCGGTATGGTCATCAACTATGAAATTGGGAAGTTTCAAGATGCCGCTGTCGAAGGTGATGTCCTGGAGACTTTTGCTGTCGCTTTTTGTGAAGCGAACACTGGCTTCGTGGAGCTCTATGGCTGGGTGGACGACGTTGTGTCCGACCAACTTGTCTTTTC
Organism: Diospyros lotus; assembly: GCF_014633365.1. Classification (NCBI taxonomy): domain Eukaryota; kingdom Viridiplantae; phylum Streptophyta; class Magnoliopsida; order Ericales; family Ebenaceae; genus Diospyros; species Diospyros lotus. The sequence goes on along the minus strand of NC_068349.1, from coordinate 1,200,928 downwards.
CTTCCCCTTGATCTGGAGATTGGGGGACTACATTTCCGTATTCGTTGTATGTGTAGAGTAGGCCCTTGCGGTAGAGGTTAAGCATGTGCAAACATTTGCCCATCTTCGAGTAGTAGCTACTGTCGTGGCCATGGTCGAGAAGGGAGAGTATGTTCTCGTTCAATTTTTCAATGTCAGGTGGCACAAATAATGTGAGGGGTAAAGCAAGTATGAAACCCTGGACATGGATGCGAGACATGAGGACACCAGACATGCTACTTAAGTAAGACATGGCGTTGTGGAGAAATGCTAATTAATAAAATAATATTTTATATTTTAAAACATAACAAAGTCTTCAGAAAGAATACTTGAAAGTGGTAAATATGCATTTAAAATTTAAAAGTCAAAATTCTAAATAAATAATTTTAATATATTTGATTATGTGCTTTCTGTTTGCATTTTGATATATGCATTTGAGTTTCATCTTATTTACATTTAATTAAAGTTTAAATGTGTATATGATCTGCTGATTATTTTGTAGGCCAATTAGCCATTGGGCTAAGATCAGTTTTATGAGCCAAGCCCATTTTCATGTGGCTCATGCGATTTGCCTTAGTCCAACCTAGTTGCTTGCTGCTATATAAGGGTAGCTTCAAGCCCTAGCTGTAACAGATCTGCTATTGCTCTCATTTTGAAACCCTACGTTCGGCGCACTCGAAGTGAGAGTATTTCTCACTTGAAAATTCTTCTCTTGTTCGATTGATCGGTTTGTTGGTAAGATCTATTGGTAAGTGTTGGTATTGTTTAATCTCTGTTGGAAATCGCCTGAGGCATGAGGGATTGAAATTGATAAAAACACAGATACTTGTCTTGATCGCGAGATCAGATTGAACAGATTCTTTCTTGTTCTTGAAAGTGTATTTGTTTTCAGTATTGTATTCAATACCGTTATACTTGTATATTGATCTTGATTTCTTTATTGTAAGCCAATGTAATCTCTTGTAATAAAAAACTTTCATGGTGGATTGACTAGAGACGGATCTTCTACCGTGAGTAGGATCTATTGATCCAAACACGTAAAAACTTTATGTTCTTATGTTTTTACTTTTCTCGATTTATGCTTGCTTTTGGTTGGTTTGGCCGATTAAACAGAGTTGATACATTAACATGAATAAAACTGAATAGTAAGACAAAGTGTCAGATCACAAAAATTATTCTAGAAAGTTAAACACTTAATCAACTTATAATTTGACTTTGAATACCCAATTAGGACGAAGAACCTAAATTTCTAATAAATTGTATTCTTGAATTACTCAAAAATAAATAAGATGAAATAGCTACTTCATGTAAAAAATTAGACAACACAAATATCATCAAGGATAAGATAAGAATAATCGTCAGAAACATAGTTCAAGTATGATCCTTATTACGAGGCAATTCTTAGGATTGAGGGTTCACAGATAAATCTAAGCCCAACGTGAAGAAACATAGCGTAGGCATCTTAACTTCCCTTTATGTCACATGTCCCAATAATTTAGTAATTTCAATCCAAATTAATCTTAAACTCGTGAAAGTAGATGAAATCAACCACATGGGTAGCTAATTCCCCTTATGATCCTCATTATAAAGCTCAATTCAAAAGGTATAAAAAGATCTCTAGGGGTGAGCCTAATGTATGATATTCTATACTACTCTTACATGCCTATAAGTTCACCCAAAATCTTTTCTAACTTAAGTGTCAGACTGACATCTTTTTGGTCAAATCTTGGGATAATTACTTTTGTTTTGATTTTGCAAAAATCTCAAGTTTAGATCAATTCATAATATAATTCAAATCTCATATAAAATCTTAATTATGAATTCAGTTGGTGATTGACTTTTAATTCTCATTTATGTTTAAAAAAGAATGAGAAAAGAGCTCAATGTATACCTCAGCATTCTCTAAGATACATTTGAGCCTGAGTAGAAACAACAATATTGACAACCAGTTCTCTAGCAACAACATGTCGGCCTTGATAAATGGCATGACATAGAAATGATCCCCATGTTGCCTAAAGATGGGATCATTCTCGAAATAATAGTAATTCAAGCATGAAACACCCATCCAAGATCATCAATTGCATGAATCTCTCGGTGTTATCTTGCCATTTAGAGTCAAGGGAATCGTATGAGTCCTTCAACTCTTCAACCACTCTCGCTATGTAGTCAAAGACCTCTTGCATGGGTAGCCTTGATTGATGGATGTACGTAGCAAGGGAGAGTGCGTTCCTTGTGAGCCTCCATCGATGCTAAGGGAGGCTCCCTGTGGTGGTACGGCTCGAACCACACCACTCGAGGCTGGTAGGCTCTCTTGTTAATGTTTGAGATGAAGGGAGGGACTTTGTAGATGGACGTTTTCAATGTCCCCAATTGCTCTTCTTGACTCCGACCATTGCCGAGGTTGTTGAGCCTGGCTTGCATGTCCACCATCCGACTGTGCATTTCTCCGTTTGCTAGCTCTTGCTTGCCAAATCTGTCACCTTTGATTGATATACTGTAACATTGGAGAACTATAAATGCACTGCAAGCTGGTTAAGCCGAGCCCAGCCCTCTTCCCGATTAAATTCGCTTCAATTTCATTGCAACTGTAACATGTTTACGTTTACTAGGAGATTTAATATTATATCCTAAAAAAAATATAGTCTGATAAATAATCTCTATAAACTAACTTGATTTTATAATAATTTTACCTAAATTCATAATAATTCTATCTAAAATTAACAATAATTCTATTCATTACTATAAACTATTTTCAATTTTAAATAAAATTATTATGAATTGAGTATAATTGTTATGAATTTATGTGACATGTTGAAGTTTATGAGAGTTATCTGTCAAAGACTTATTTGTTGGCATAGTACTTACTTCCCATGCATGTTTATTTGTAAGTTCATTTTTGATACTTTTTTTAGATAAGCGTGAATCACGGGATGTCACATGTCTCACCAATTAAAATATGTATTTCGTCTGTCTGTTAAAGTGTGACATGTTACCTATTAGCTACACTATTATATGGAGAGAAATGGTTCGCATGCATTTGAAATATCTGTCTAAGAATTTAAAATTTTCGATTGAGAAATTTTGTTGAGAATTTCGTGCAACTGTTATAATATTGGCATATATAATAAATAAGACTTTAGAAGGTAAGCACATCCAACTTTAAAAATTCACTCATATTTATTTAATTTCCTTTTAAATACTAATTTAATTATCAAAAACTATACTGAAAGGCAAAACTAGACGTTAATATATGCTTGATGATCTACCAAAGTCCACTGTAAATGAAACCTCAATACTATCTAAGTGGCTCGATTGATCAAACGCAATCAACTTACTCACTACTTATAAAACAAATAGGACAATGTTTAGGAGTTTTAAAGTGCTATGACCCAAATAAGACCCAATTGATATAGGGGATCCGAAGGTTAAGATATTATCTAATTGGAGAAGGGGTAAGCTGAAGTTATAAATATAAATAAGGCCATTGCCGGGGTTGTTGAGCCTGGCTTGCATCTCCACCACCCAACTGCCCACTTCTCCGTTTGCTAGCTCTTGCTTGCAAGATTTGTCCGTCAGCTTTGATAAACTGTAACATTGTACAGCTATAAATTAATAATTAAATCATTAATTGACATCACCTGCTATAATTTAAAGGTTTGTCTGCCTTCTTTGATAAGCCGTAACATTGTACAGCTATAAGTGCACTGCAAGCTGATGGTTGTTAAGCCGAGCCCACCCCTCTTCCCGATTAAATTCGCTGCAATTTCGTTTGATTAGCCATCCCTGAAGACTCCAGTCCGGCACCACGTTTATGTTTACCGGGAGATGTTATGTTACATCCCCCCCTCCCCGCCAAAAAAAATTAATAATAAAGAAATAGTCTGATAAATAATATCACTGCAACAAAATTTGATTTTCTCTACAAAGCTTTTCGTAGCAAAAAATAAGGTAAAAAAATTTATTTATAATGAGAATCATAGCCAAAGCCTTGTAACTAATAGCATTTAACTACGATTTAATATTTCATAAGAAATAACACATTTTTCGCTATGATTAGAAAATATAGAGAAATCATTATTTTTATACTATGATATATATCGTAATTAATTATGTTGATTTTCGTAGGCGGTGATGCCAATTTTCATAGCAGATAACATATTTTTCACTACAACAAATCATAATTGATCATACTAATTTTCATTGCAAACTAATTTTCTCCACAAAAATGTTTGTAATCAATAGTTAAATTTTCATAGTTAACTCTATATACAACTAATAAACAACCACTATATCACTAAATTCAATTTCGTAGCCAAAAAAAAAAAAAAATTCATTTTTTTGAGAATAATATTTTTCTCTAAACTTACACTAACCCATACGATTTAAATGAAATTTAAAACACAATATATAACTTCAAAAACTTTTATTTAATCACATAAAATAAAATCAATGTCAACCACAATCTCCAACTGTTTTGAATGTGACTAGTACATAATACCAATACATGTAATGATAGTAACACTAAATTCTAAAATGAAAATAGCAAAAAATTAACACAATATGAAAATTTAGCTCCAAGTGTCTTTCTTCCTCTATTACTTATGCATGCCAAGTAGCTAGAAAATAAAGGTAAAATAAATATTAGATAGATTAGTATAATTTGTTTAAATGTGAGAGATTTATTAATAATTTGAATAAAAAGAACTAACCACATTATAGCTTAGAAATAAGTGTACCAAACTAGTCCAATGATGACTCTCTCTACCTAAACCCACCCACAAACTACAAAGAATTTGAGCCAATTATTTGTAGGCATATCATTTCCCATGTTTATTTATAAGTTCATTTTTTTTACTTTTTTAAAGAAGAGTGAATCACATGGCGTCATGTGTTTCACTAATTATAATGTGTTATGTATTTTGTGTAACGATCCGTGGAGTGGGTCATAGATATTAATTATATTTCGAGATAGTGTGTTGCATGTGGACTTTATTTGATGAATGCTGAAAATATTTTATATGGAGTCTAAGAGGCAAGTTAGTGGGAAAGAGTATGTTTGAGGTCATTGTATGTGAATAGATTAATGTATGTGTAATAATAAAGTATAAATTGTGTTATAAGTGGGCTTGGGCCAAACATTTAAAGCCCAATGGAAGTGGTGGGTTTAAAATAATTCCATGGGTATAGTATGAATTGGGCTTGGGCCATGTATAAATGTGGGTTTATTTAATGAGATATATGTGTGTGTGTGTGTATATATATATTGTGAAAAATGAATGAATAAGGAAATGAAAATGCAAAATGTCCAAGGAAGGCTTATAAATGGTGTGTGTGTGGAAAAAGTTGAGGGCAAAGTTGTAAATTGGAAGAGGGGTTGGTTGGAGAATGGTCATGCAACCTATCCTCCCCCATACCTTTCTTTTCTCTTCTCTTCCTCTTCATTTCTTGCTCCTTTTCGGCAGTCTTCTTTCCTCTCCCATACCTCTATTTTCTCTTCTTTTCCTCTTCATTTCTTGCTCCTTCTTAGCAGTCTTCTTTCATCTTCATCTTCTTCTTCTTCCATTAAGTGTGGTAGAATCAAGCTCTCAAGGTGAGGAGATTTGGAGCTCTTGGAGTGCTTCTTCTTCTTCTCTTTGACTTTTTCATCAAAAAGGAAAGCATCCTTCTCATTTTCTCTTATCTTTTAATGCAAAGTATATCCTTGTGTTTAATCAAAACTCTTGCTATTATCTCTTCAATGATGGTTTTTGAAAGATCGTTAAATGCATTAGTTCCATGTTTTTCTCAAACCTCGTGAATTTATTTCAAATGTGTCATTGAGTCTCGTTTTGGTTTCTATGGGACTTGTTTTCCCCATCTTTTATTCAAGGAATGACAACTTGGGGGTTAGGATTGTGTTCGTGGTTGTTTAGGGAGTTTGATGTTCATAGTTTTTGGTTTCATGCGAGTTTAATCATTTTTTCGGACTTATATTTTGAAACATGCATTCTATATTTTGAAACATGCTAAACAAAGATTTATATTTGAAACATACACTCTATATTTCGAAACATGCCCAAATCAAAACTCACTGCGCACCTTGTACTTTTTTGACCATAACGTTTGATGTAGAAGTCCAAATTGAGATCCATTTGAAGCATCATAATCTAGAATTCAAGGGCTTCGATTTGATATATATATATATATATATAATATCATACACTTTGGTTATGGTTTGAGTTGGTTAAGGTTTTTCTAAATCCAAATTAAGTATGATAATCACGTTTTGGGAAGTTGTTAAGAAATATTTTTGGTTGGCATGTCCATGGAATCTCTTGTGTGATGCATTAATACCATTACCTTTGCGCCTCTTATTATTATTTTAGCATGGAGGCTAAGTTCTGCAAGTGTGAGAAAGGATATCCTATTGAGCGTTTAACGTTGGTGATGTGGCCATAAACCCGGTAAATGATGCTCCCGCCACTGTGGGTGACTGATGAATTTTGATGTATATATATATATATATACCCACATGGATGTGGAGGCCTAGAGGACCAGTATGGCACATGTATTTCTATCATCATTATATAATAATGCATGAGCATGGAATGGTGATTTCTTATGCTTTGAGTCATGTATGGAAAAAAGGTATTATGCCATTATGTAAATTGTGCGAATATTTCTCTATGAGTTAAATGTGTGCCTTGTTGTTAAGTTAAGAGATACCAACTATTGTGGTATTATTAATGAAGAAGACATGATTAAAAGCTTTGTTTCTAAAAGTCGGGTAGTAGTCTTCCATTGCTTCTTATCTTATGCATGCCTTCACAGATCTATCTTATCTTTATTTCTCTTGCTATATATATATATATATATATATATGTTTGATGAGCCTTGTGGCTCACTTGCTTTCCTTTGTCATTCCAAGTAAGGGCAATACTGAGGTAGAAGGGGAGTTCAGTGGGGCTCGAAGCTAATTTAGACATGTACAGAGATCTCTTACAGCCTAAAGATTTTGGGACTTGTGTGGAGGGCCGATGTAAAAGGTTATTTCTTTTGTATTGTAATGGCGCCCTTATAGATTTTTGAAAAGTGTTTGGTTTTATTTTAAAGCCTTAAGAATGTATGTTGCTCCTTTGGAAAGTGAGCAAATGTTTATCATGCAAGTTTTGATGTGCCTATTCTGTATTTCATTTTGAAAGAACATTCTTTCAGATGTCTTATGCTAACGGGTATATCTAGAAGCAAATCTTGACATTTTGTCTGTCAAAATGTGATATGTTACCTACTAACTCCACGTTTATAAGGAGAAATAGTCTACATGCACATGAGATATCTGTTTAGAAATCTAAAAATCTTAATTGGCACTACAAAAAAATTGACATTTAGTGGCGGTTTTTTTTGCATTTAGCGGCGGTTTTCAAAACCGCCGCTAAACCAGCCGTCGTGGAGCATTTAGCGGCAGTTTTGACCAACCGCTGGAATAACCGCCGCTAAATCACTAATTTTGCGGTGGTTTTAAAACCGCCGCAAAATCAGTGATTTAGCGACGGTTTTTTTAATTTTAGCCACTGTTTTAAAAATCGCCGCTAAAATTAAAAAAAAATTAAAATTTTTTATTTTAGCGGCGGTTTTTCAACCGCCGCAAAAATTAAAAAAAATAAAATTTTAAAAAAATAAAAAATTAAAAAAAATTAAAATTTTAAATTTTAGAAACCGCCGCTAAAATTAAAATAAAATTAAAAATTTTACTCTCTCACCCACTCGCGCCCACACGGTTGCCCACCCACCTAGCCACGTGGCCGCATATCCGCGCGCCACGTGGCGAGGCTGGAAATTAAATTTCCAGCCTCCCCCTTCCCTAGTTTCAAACCCACAACCTCCCCTATGCCATTACATGCTTGAAACCGCCTGATCTACCAACTTCCCTTGTTATATAATTACATATGTAAATTATATACCACTATTTTTCAGAATTATATTTTATATTTTTTAATATAGAAAGAAAAACATTAATTAATTTATCATTTTTTAAAAGAATAAAGGAATAAATTAAAAATAAATTAATTGAATTAAACTAACTAAATTAATTTATTAAAAATAAAAAAATTATATATATTTTAAAATTATTAAAATTTTGTTAAATTTATTTTTATTTTTATTTTTTTAAATTAAATTTTTAGTTAACTAGTGGTGAACCCGCGTGATATATGGGAGAGTTTAATTTAAAAATAAAAAAATAAATTTATTATTTTAAATAATTTTAACTAAATTGATAATTATAATTTTTTTAATCTTTAATCATATTGAAAAAATTTAAGTTTACTTAATTATTCACTATTCAATATGCTAATGGAGAACACTTTTAATTCAATATACTTATAAATTTTTTTATTATATTATATTTATTTATAAATAAATATTATAAAATCTATAATATTTCCACTTAAAGACGTTCGTTATTTTCTATTTATTATATTATAATTATAAATATAAATTAAAACTCTTAAATATGAGTAAGAATAAGTTTTTTCAATAGTAACAAAATTTTAAAAAAATGAATTTTGATTTCTTCCATAGTCTTAAAAATGTGTGTAAGCACCCCCGCCCGGATATCCCAAGCACCCGGACTACCCGAACGGAAGCGCCTACGGGAGGAGAAAAATAAAGAAACACGAGACAAAAACCACCCCGGCATGCATACTCAAAGATGAGAGTAACGGAAGCGAAGAAAAACACATGCATGCACTACGGGTACCCCGCTAACACAGCGGTCACAAGATAAATAAACAAACACAAACTCCTGTGCCGAAATACACAAGACTCGAGAAAACACCTGGCACAGTAGAAAATAATAGAGTAGACCCTACACAATCATCAGAGTTGACAGGGATTGACGAGACTGCCTGTACACCACACCGACTCTGCTGTTAAAGTTGACTCCCTTGCTATGGCCCACGCCGCCACTACCTGGAATGATGGAAAGCAAGGTGAGTCGAGAGACTCAGCAAGCATAAGGAAAAGAAAGGCTGTAGGCTGAGTATAACCAAAAAAACTCTTCCCAAAATAAACCCCCAGGTACACACAAGCCATGAGACGCTACAACACAACAGCTCAATAGCATAACAAAATAAAAGCACATACCGGTCCTTGGGGCCCACATAAGACACTTGGCACCCAAGTCCCATACCAACCTGCCGCTGCCCTGAAAGGCAACAAATGTCTCCACAAACCTGCGCGCGCAATCCCGGGTCGGTACTCCCGTCACCCGTATCCGTCGGTACTCCCGACAACCGAGCCATAGGCTCCCTCGGAACGGTACTCCCGTCCGAGAACTAATAACTACCAGTAGCCATGCAATGCACATAAAAATGCAATGGCGTAGTGAGCATCAACGTGATACAAGGCGCCCATACATCCAGGCATCAGGCCATGCTCCGCCCACATAGTAAACCACACGCCATGCATATGCTCGCGGTGGATGCAACCTAACCAAATTAGAATGTCCGTGTCCAAGCATACTCAATAAATGAATATCCCAACATGCATCCCGTACCCATGTGCATATCAAATCATGAACAGTAATACAATGTATCTAATCATGCAGTAAATCACATATCGGCAGAGCTAGTCAACAGTGCCCGGTACTGGTCAACGGCCAGTGACTAGGGGTGTCCACCCGACGATCCACATCAGGACCGTACCATAGTCTACCCCAACGTCACCAACAACCGACCCCTGCCCCACTGCTCAATAGCTCTAACCGAACCATAAATAAATCTGAGAAAAACCGTAAATAAAACCCGCACGACTAGGAACCTAGTTCCCCAACTGGGTTCAGCATCATTCCGAAAGGAATGGGGGCGGTACAAACCCCCTTAGGCTCACAACGAATAAAATTATAGAAGTCTCAGATTTAATTTAAATTAAAACAAATGAATAATAGTTCAACCAATAAGGCAATGTGCCGAATTAAAGCAAGGGAGGTGATAAAATACAGGAAATCACGGGGTCTTTCAGGGGAATTAAAGAACACGAGAAGAGGGTTAGGAGCTTGCCTTTACACAGCCGTTTCTTGCATTTCTTGCACTCCCGCTGCGAAGTAAAACGTTTAATAACGTTTAATAGCGATTAATAAAACCCGAGGCTCCCATTAATTAAATCTAACCGTATAATATAATTAATTTAGCCATCTAAATTCCACATAGGCACCTCGTAAATAAAATCCCAATAAATTTCATATTTCTTTTAAATTAATTCATGCCCAAAACATCCCTAATTCGTATAATTAATACGTAAAACCAAACCGAATTAAGGGAAGACAAGGGGTTCACTAAATGGAAATAGATCGCAAGGGTAGAGGAGAACTTGCCTCGTTCAGCTGATTACAGCGTTTCCACGCTTAAACATCACCAGATTAATACACGCTGTAAATTAGATTAAACTCCCAAAATTAACAAAATTGAGCCCAAAATTAAATTCCAACCGTACAAAATGATTTATACACATTTATTTACTTACCGGAATAATTAAACTGCGATTAAACTTCTTTTAATCTGAGATTTCTCCCACAAAAATAGCCCTGCGCGCTGCTTCTTCTTCTTCCTCTTTTTTTCCTCTGATTCTGCTTCGAATTTGGCCGAAATCGGCCTTAAAATCGCAGCAAAAATGCTGCTGGCAAATTGGGCGACCCACAGCGCGCCACGTGGCGCGCCCAGCAGCCGCACATGGCTGCCACCGCCTTGCCCAAAACGACGCCGTTTTGGGCAAGGATTTTGGCTGAAAAATCAGCCAAAATTCTCCAGCGCGCGCGCACACCCGAGGGGGCTCGAACCCGCGACCTCACCCAGCACACGAGCACTCGCGACCGCCCGCGCTAGCCGACTCCTTTTACCATATAATGCCTTCACTTATATTTAAGGTGATTTGCGGCCACTTCGGCAAATCACATTTTAGCACCCAAAACTTTCATTATTGGCACACACACCCCAGACTCCAATTTCCTTTATTGCACTTACACCCGAAAACTTTCAAAAATCCATTAAATTAATTTATTTTTCTTATATCTCCAAATTCCCAAATAAATTAATAATTTCCATAAATGCAAGAATTAATAATTATCTTATTTACTTATTTTCTCAAAATAACATAAGTAAATATTTTCTCTTAATTTCTCTAATACTCCAAAATGACATCAAATGCCAAAATTATTAATCATTATTTATTTCTCAAATTTTCGGGATGTTACAATGTGATACCTTAAATATTAATTAGCATTGAAAAACTCTAATACTTGACAACCCTAATAATTGACATTTGGCAAAATACTTTATTTGACTATCATATTTTATTATTATATAAATATACATAGAATAAAGGTATAAAAATAATATATTAAATAAATAGATACTTTTCTATGACTTAATTAATAGTTTAAGTTGTCTATTAATATTTCTCATAAAATTCATGCAAATTTAATAGAAAACAATTAGCATTGAAAAACTTGTATATTTAAAATTTATTATTAATTTTACATAATTAGTATATATTATTTCGAAACAATTGAAAGATTTAAATTATTAATGCAAATTACAAAATGTAAATTATTAATGTAATAAGTATTAAATGCAAGTTTTGGGGGAAAATTTTATTACTACTTATTATTTCAAAGCAATTGAAAGATTTAAATTATTAATGCAAATTACAAAATGCAAATTATTAATTCAATCAGTATTAATTGTAAATCATTAATGCAAGTTTTGGAGGAAAATTTCTTTTTTGAAGACTATCCTATTTTTATATATGTAAAGATGCAAATTACAAAATGTAAATTATTAATGCAATAAGTACTAAACGCAAATAATTAATTTGGGGGAAAATTTTATTACTATTTATTATTTCAAAACAATTGAAAATTTTAAATTATTAATGCAAATTACAAAATACAAATTATTAATGCAATAAGTATTATTTGTAAATCATTAATGCAAGTTTTGGGGGGAAATTTCTTTTTTGAAGACCATCCTACTTTTATATATATAAAGATGCAAATTACAAAATGTAAATTATTAATGCAATAAGTACTAAATGCAAATCATTAATTTGGGAGAAAATTTTATTACTATTTATTATTTCAAAACAATTGAAAATTTTAAATTATTAATGCAAATTACAAAATACAAATTATTAATGCAATAAGTATTATTTGTAAATCATTAATGCAAGTTTTGGGGGGAAATTTCTTTTTGAAAACTATCATTCTTTTATATATATAAAGATGCAAATTACAAAATGTAAATTATTAATACAATAAGTATTATTTGTAAATCATTAATGCAAGTTTTGGGGGGAAATTTCTTTTTTGAAGACTATCCTACTTTTATATATATAAAGATGCAAATTACAAAATGTAAATTATTAATGCAATAAGTACTAAATGCAAATCATTAATTTGAGAGAAAATTTTATTACTATTTATTATTTCAAAACAATTGAAAATTTTAAATTATTAATGTAAATTACAAAATACAAATTATTAATGCAATAAGTATTATTTGTAAATCATTAATGCAAGTTTTGGGGGGAAATTTTTTTTTTGAAAACTAATCTTCTTTTATATATATAAAGATGCAAATTACAAAATGTAAATTATTAATACAGTAAGTATTATTTGTAAATCATTAATGCAAGTTTTGGGGAAAAATTTCTTTTTTGAAGACTATCCTACTTTTATATATATAAAGATGCAAATTACAAAATGTAAATTATTAATGCAATAAGTACTAAATGCAAATCATTAATTTGGGAGAAAATTTTATTACTATTTATTATTTCAAAACAATTGAAAATTTTAAATTATTAATGCAAATTACAAAATACAAATTATTAATGCAATAAGTATTATTTGTAAATCATTAATGCAAGTTTTGGGGGGAAATTTCTTTTTTGAAAACTATCCTTCTTTTATATATATAAAGATGCAAATTACAAAATGTAAATTATTAATGCAATAAGTATTAAATGTAAATCATTAATGCAAATTTTGGAGAAAAATTTTATTACTACTTATTATTTCAAAGCAATTGAAAAATTTAAATTATTAATGTAAATTATAAAATATAAATTATTAATACAATAAGTATTAATTGTAAATTATTAATGCAAGTTTTGGGGGGAAATTTTTTTTTTGAAAACTAAATTAAATATTTTAATGAATTTTGCGACGATTTTGAAAAATCGCCGCAAATATTAATTTAATTTTAATTATAAATTATTTAATAATTTTTGAATTTAGCGGCGGTTTTTCAGAAACCGCCGCTAAATTACATTTTTTAATGAATTTTGCGGCGGTTTTGAAAATCGCCGCAAATATTAATTTAATTTTAATTTTAAATTATTTAATAATTTTTGAATTTAGCAGCGGTTTTTTAGAAACCGCCGCTAAATTAATTTTTTTAATGAATTTTGCAGCTGTTTTGAAAACCGTCGCAAATATTAATTGAATTTTAATTTTAAATTATTTAATAATTTTTGAATTTAGCGGCGGTTTTTTAGAAACCGCCGCTAAATTAATTTTTTTAATGAATTTTGCAGCTGTTTTGAAAACCGTCGCAAATATTAATTGAATTTTAATTTTAAATTATTTAATAATTTTTGAATTTAGCGGCGGTTTTTCAGAAACCGCCGCTAAATTAATTTTTTTAATGAATTTTGCGGCGGTTTTGAAAACCGCCGCAAATATTAATTTAATTTTAATTTTAAATTATTTAATAATTTTTTAATTTAGAGGCGGATTTTTAGAAACCGCCGCTAAATTACATTTTTTAATGAATTTTGCGGTGGTTTTGAAAACTGTCGCAAATATTAATTTAATTTTAATTTTAAATTATTTAATAATTTTTAAATTTAGCGGCGGTTTTTCAGAAACTGCCGCTAAATTAAATTTTATTTTTTAATTATTTAATTATTTTCTAAATTTAGGGGCGGTTTTTTGAAAACCGCCGCAAAATGTAAAAAAAAACCGCCTCTAAAATAGTATTTTGCGGCGGTTTGCAAACCGCCGCAAAATTTAATTTTTTGCGGCGGTTTTAGAAACCGCCGCTAAAAAACCGCCGCTAAAAATCATTTTTTTTGTAGTGTGGGAGATCTTGCTGAGAATTTCGTACAAGTGTTAAACATTGACATATATAATAAGTAAGACTTTAAAAAGTAAATATCGATCTAACTTTAGAGATAGACTCATATTTATCTCAATTTTTTTAAATACTAATTTATTCATCAAAAACTATATCGAAATTTAAAACTAGGCGTTAATATCCCCTAGCAAAGTCTATTCTTAATGAAAGCTCAATCCTATCCAAGCAGCTGGATTGATAAAACACAATGAACTTACAATTCTTCTTAGCCTCCCCAATAATTGGCAATCCATTTGTTTATTCCTTTGTCTTATTCGCTACTTATAAAAACAGATAGGACAATTTTTAGGACTTCTAAAATGCTAGGACCCAAATAAGAGCAAGTGATAGGACTCAAAGGTTAAAATATTATCTATTTGGAGAAGGCCTACGCTGAAGTTATAAATATAATAAGGTCCATTCCCTACACTTTCTCTTTTTTAACTGCATTTCAACTACAATAATTGTATAATTGTTGCTTGGGATTATCATCCTTACATGGGTCCTCCGCCACTTATACTCACGATTTTGACTGAAAAGTTAAATCGCAGGTGAAAACTTTTTCTTACTGCGTAGGGTAAGAAATTGAACTCACGACCTACTGAAGCAAATCCTACCTTATTGTAGTCTAACCACTTGACTTGTACCCTAAAGATAATAATTATTATGCTTCTTGAATTTTACTCTAATCGACTTAAGTTTGAGAGAATGATTTTGAAAATATTTTAGATAATCTTAACTTCGGTTTTACAAATTTAAATTTTTTTTTTTACTTATTCTAGTTGTTACAACACTCTCCGTCAATTTTAATATTAGTGGTGAGATCTTCTTAATTTTAATTAATTTAAATTGTAATTAAATAATTTTATTTATTATTTAATTTCAATTTTAAACTAATCTCTAATTAAATTTAATTAAAAATTAATAAAAATATTAATAAACCACGGGAGAAATCAAGTTGGGATCAATTCTAAACTAAATGGCCGAGTCAAAACTAACTTTTCAATCCAAAGTTGTTGTGTTCATCAAACACAATAATAAATTTATCAATTGAAAAAGTTGTTGTCAAGTCGTTTGGACTATATAAGAAAAAGAATTATGAGAGAGTGTAGAAAAGCCTTCATGCAAAAATTTTGATATTTATGTCAAATACTAAAAATTTGAATGTCATATTAAATCAGTATTAGAGACGTACGTCTTTTGGAATAAAGGCTCATTTATGTACATATGAGCGTTGGGTTTTTCTAAATCTCCTAAAATTATGAATCTTCCAGATAACGTTTATACTGATATTTTAATATCTATTAGAATTAAGATATTTATAGATAATGTTTATCCTTTTCGTAAAACTCTCGAAGAGATTTTTAAGTGTTGGAATTATTTTGTTTGTGCTTTGTTCGGAACCTTTCATAAGGAAACAATTATTTTAAATTTTTAAAATTATTTTAATAAATGTTTACTAGTGGCACATGAAAAGCAAAATTTGATATCTCTATCATTCACATTAAATTTCTTTTGACAAGATTGGAAGAAGTTAAGGTGATGTCGACAACCTTAGTTGGTGATGACGTGCGGGATGAGACGTCATCAACCCTGCAATACCTCTGAGTGTGTGAAAGAGTGTGAGAGGGAAAGGTTTAAATTCATTAAACCCATCAACGATTAGGGTTGCAATTGAGCCGAGCTTTCTTAAGCTCACCTCGGCTAGATAAATTTTAGTATTGGCTCGAGCTAAAGCTTGAGTTGAGCCTGGAAGCTAGGCTCGAGCTCGAGCTCGATAACATTTCTCGAGCTTGAGCTCAAGCTCAGGTGACCCAAGCCCAGGCTTGGCTGGGGCTTACAATTTATCAATCAATAAATATATCTAAATCAACCTAACCTCATAAGCTGACGGCGAGCGACGATGGTAGGCTTCAGAGATGCTACGAGAGGCAGTGAATATGACCGTGGTGAGAGATCGCGGAGAAGGTGAAGGCGAGAGGCTTCAGCTTTCTTCTCTGAAGCTGACGGCGAGAGGCAGCGAGCGATGGTGGTAGGCTTCAGAGATGTAGACGGAGGCGGTGAAGAGGGTCGCGATAAGAGAAGGCAGAGAGGGCAAATGAGAGAGGCTACGACGGTTCTCTGAAGCCGACAGAGCGGTCACAGCTTTTCTTCCGTTCTCCGTTCTTCCTTTTTCCCTCTTCTGCTCTTCAAATTTCAATACACAAGCATTCGGGAATTGGGAGCACAATTAGGGTTTCTAGAAAAGTAAGTATTTATAAGGTGTGTTCTTATAATTTGTAGTATATAAAATATAAAAATTTTAATCACTCTTATTAACTATCAAATATGAAGTATGATTATTATAATATTATTAAAATTCTAATAATAATAATTTTAATCATTATTATAAACTAATAATTTTAATCACTATTATGAAATATTATTAATATTATGTCAGTTTATATATTTTATTTAAAAATAAATATTTAAAATATGCATTTAATACTGTGCGTAACAATTAGTTTTTTAAAATTTAATATAACGTTAACAGAATATATAGAATGTAAATTTAGTAAGAATGCAAGAGTGAATGATTTTATAATAAGATTGGAAGATCAAATCTTACAAAAAAAAAAAAAAAAGAGATTATTTTCGACATTTGGGATCAGTGGTCCAAAAATACGGAGAAATTCACGAGGATGTCAAGCATAGAATTAAGGCATGTTAGTTAAAATGGAAAAATACATCGGGGGTGTTATGTGATAGAAAAATCCCATTAAAACTAAAAGAAAAATTCTATAGAATAGCTATAAGACCAATCTTGTTGTATGGTTTAGAATGTTAGTGTAACGCCCCGCTTTTCCGGGCGTGTTATAACTTGGGACAATTCTGGGACAATGAATTTTTTCTTTCAAACACTAAAGCTAAACCACATCATACCTCGAATCGGTCTCAGAACTTCTAATCATTTTTTCTCGAAAGAGAATCACTATACACATTAAATGCGAAAGCAATGATCGAAACCTGATATCTTAACATTAATCACAAATAAATTCTTACATCTTTGACATTTTTCAAAACGTTTAGAATTTAAAGTAACAGAACTTAAATACATAGACTACATAACATACATTTCATTCTTCATGCACTCTGCTAAGTGCCTTATCATGCCTCATTTATCCTTGTATTTGCTACAATCTCCACCTAGAACGTTTGAATATTCCAGGAGCAAAGCCCAAGTTAGGTGATGAATCATCTAAGTAAGGGTACATAATGCTATATCATGTGTGTATGCAATGTCTTACCTCGTAGGTGTCAACTGCACCCCTCATGCTACCTACCATTTTTGCGACCCCCTTTTTCGAAGTCAAGGTGTATGGGTGCACCCTTGGTAAAGTAGCTGTGCCAGTTCGTACTCCCTATGGCCTCAAATGCGAGTGATCAATGATATCAACGTGTATTTATGCATTTCATAGTTATGTCATGTATGCAGTCTACCTGATGGATACATTTTAGGGCATGTCAATATGATGAAAATATTTTCGAGGAACATAAATCACTTACAACCCGACCATTTTCCATAAAACTAACTTTAATTGGGAAGTACCATTTACCTTCTCAAGCTTATCGGGCTACCTCGATATCCGTGCCTTGCCTCGATTTGTGTGCCAATCTCGAAATTTGACAAGTCACTTCAACTTAAGTCTCAAAACATCCTAATCACCAAAATTATTTAAATAAGCATTAGAAACCTATTTTTTCATAATTTTTTGCATTTTCTATAATTTTCTCTCTATTTCTTCCTATTTTTTCTCAATAAATCCAGATTAAATATTTCTAAAATATTTTCTCAAATATTTCACTATGATAATTCATAAAATAATATTCTTGAATTTCTAGAATTTTCTAAGGAATTTTACTCACCTTAACTTAGCATCTCGGATTTTCTCGGTATGCGTGCCATATTCTTGAAACGCGTGTCTGGACTGTTTTTCTCACCAAAATCTCCAAGATATTATCGAAACATAATTTCTTATTTTTTCAAGATTTTCTAGAATTTTTACCATCATTTTCCTATTTTTTCTTCTTTTTTTTCTTCATTTTCTTTCCATTTTCCTCTTTTTCTTTTTCTTTTTTAATTTTCCCTCCACTTCATCTACTTCCTCCTCCCATCCCTACCATGCTCCTACAACTTCTTCTTTTCTCCCTCATTCTTTTCTTTCTTTCTTCTTCTTTTTTTCTTCTTCCTTCTTTTTCTTCTTCTTCTCTTCTTCTTCCTCTCATTTCTTCTTTCTTCTTCCCCTGCATCTCCCACCTTTGCGTCTTCTTCTTTGTGCGACCGCCACTGCTGCTAGAGCCACCCCGCTCCTCCATCCGACCCTTCACCATCAGCAGCAATCATCGCGACCTTCAGCTCTGGCCGCCCCCACGTGTAGTCTCGATACTGCAACTGCCACCATGGGCAGCCACTCGAGCACGATCACGCACCATAACTGGCAGCAACCTCGTCTCCGGATAACTCCCACGGCAGCTACTCCGTCGTTCATGGCCTGCTTCGTGCATCCAGCATCCATTGCGGCCGTTTCTAGCCGCTGCCATGGCTGCGAGCTCACGGCCATGGCTACCGCCGCCTTCGGCCTCACAGGCCGGCCTCCACGAGCTCCCTTGCGCCTCCTCGAACCCTTTTCCATCTCTCTCGAGCTCAAGCTCGAGCTTCCTCTGCCTTTCTCTCGGCCGAATGTGTAACGCCCCACTTTTCCAGAACGAGCGTTAACTCGAGATTTCGGGAATATATATATATATATTTTTTTTCACATCACAACACAAGCCTCTCGACATACATATACCTTCAACATAATCATTTCCCGTCAATCCCGATCGTACCTTCTTAGCATATCAAAATTTAATAATAAATAAACTAAGACAGGTATTAACAATCACATCAGCGAAAGCAAGATCGAAACCTCAATGATATATAACCAACAATTTCTTTACCATAACCAAATCGATGTTTCACATGAAAATATCAAAATATTACATAACCTCTAAACATTGTAATCATAGACAAACCCTACGAAAACTAAACATAGCAGCTACATCTTGATGACATTCTTTCCCTTGGCACCACTGCTTTCACCTGGACCGTTTGAATATTCCAGGGACATAGTCCAAATTAGATGCTGAATCATCTAAGTGAGAGTTCAAAAACGTTTTCATGTAGGTATGAAAAATCATATACAAAATTGATAAATCCCGACATGCATCAGCCTAAGAGAATCCCACATAGCACTTAACCCTAACCGGGGAAAATGCAATCTCTCTAAAGGCGACACGACCACTTCGGCCCATTGGCCAAACAATTCTGCTTAAGAGGGACAACCTCGACATATGAACCCGGGAATCACCCCATTGTCATTGTTAGGCTTTACGCTCCAACTCAAAAGCAATCCAAAATCCAACGCAACCCTAGCCCCAAGAGTGTCACATCAACACTATCCTCGAAATCGACGTCACCTCGGCATTAATGCTATTGCTCAAAGGAACCTGCGGTGGTGTCCACTCGCAGCCCCGCCACTTGAGCCAACAACCGGGGTGGTGTCCACTCTCAGCCCCGCCACTTGGGTCCCGTAGGGTGAAGTCCGTCTCAGCCCCGTCCCAAGTGGGTCACCCAGCATTAATCCTAGGTACGCATCCAGAGTGCTATCACTCTGGGCCACGTCACAGGTTAACAACCCACAACCCACATCCCGCATGGACGACACAAAACATGCCAATGGTCGAAAATCATAACATGCATCACTTAAATCATACCATGCATCACTTAAAAATCAACACTTAAAATCAATGTTTAATGTACGTGTAAACAATCATTTGGACAATTCATCACAAAAACCCAAGCCATAGGGATGAAAACCACTCACAAGTCAAAACAAAGTTGGGGGCGAACACTCACCTTTGACGAAATTTCAAATTCTTCTCGACAAGCGCGGTACGTCTCGATTTGCGTGCCTTCTTCGAACTTCGCACGAGTCACTTCGTCTCAACCATCAAGGCACCCTAATCATCACATTTATCCAACAATTATAATTTTCCTTAATTTTCTCACAATTTTCCTATTTTTCTCCCATTTTCTTCTCTAATAATCCAAAATAAATATCTACACAACTATTTTATCAAATATTTTTACATAATAATTCATAAAAAAATATTTATAAACCTCTGGGATTTTCTGGAAATTTTCCAGATTTTTCTCCTATTTTCTCAAATTTCCATAAGTACTTTTCCTTGAGAAAATTTATTTCTCATCGATTTACTTCGAATATACTTCAATAAAAATCACCAAAACTCATAAAATAAATTCTTTATACTTCTGGAATTTTTTCAGAATTTTATAAAAATTCCTCCTATTTATTTTCTATTTACATTTCCTTTCAAAAATCAAAAATAATTATTTCCCCAAGAAATTTCCAAGATAAGAATTCACCAAATTAAACTATTCATTTTTCTTGAATTTGTGGATATTTTTCCAGAATTTTAATTCCTTTAATTCTATTTTTTATCGAATTTTCTATATTTTCAGTATTTAAAAAATACAAAAAATATCTCCGGTCATCTTCTCAAGCGACGGCGACCGGCGAACTGCTCCGATGGCTAATCTGAAGACACCATCTTGAAGCCCTCTTCAAGTAGATCACAATGGAACCCTCACATGGCCAAAAAACGTACCGGAAGCTGCCCGATTTGACGATTTACAGTCCGACTCCGGCGAAGCTTTGCGTTTTCCGGCGAGCCAAATTGACCTTCGATTTAAACTCCGATTGACACGAAATTTTCCAGATCAGTTACCCATCACCTTGCGAACAAAAGCCCCTTATTAGATCGCTCGATTGATCACTCTACAACCCGATTTCATCTTCACTCGATATATGTATATATATATACACGGCCAAATGCAAAAACACCTCTACACCGCTCCAAAAATTCTGAAATTCTTCAGAAATGATCCTCTTCCCTCAAGGATCAAAAGCCCCTTATTGGCTTCCCTCGATTTGCTCTCAAAATCGAGCAATTTGATGCTTCATTTTCGGCCGAAACCCTTGGCTATTTATAGCCAAAACCGACCCCCACGTGGCCGATTTCCGGCCAAGGCTTCTTCCCCACGTCTCGTAGACCACCCTAGGCCACTCCCTGACGACCCTAGGCTGCCCAAATCGCCGGAATTTCAGGCCAAAATCTCGGCCAGATCTGCCATGCTTTGGCAGATTTTCAAAAATTGCGATTTGGCCCCCTTTGAATTTCCTTTTACATTTTGGCCCTTATTCTCAAGCCCCTTAATTATCCAACTATACCACTAAGACCCACAAGATTAGAACTTCTCATTTCTCCCTTGAAATTTCTGAAAATTTACCGTTTTGACCTCCCTCGGGCATTTTTAGAAAATTACACTTAGGCCCGATTGATTTATTTGACCTCAAATCCACTCGATTCAACCTGAAACCACTTAAGGGTTGTTCTATACATCGAATACTAGTCCTTGATACCCTCCTTTGACTTTTTGGACATCGTTTATAACAATTCGGTAATACGGCCTAATTGATAGCTGTATTTTTGCTGTACCGAAAACTGTTCCCGATCTTATTTCTTTTATCACTAAAAATCACAATTTTAATTGCTCGTCAATATTATACCATTTTCCTTGGCTATCTAGGGTCCGAGGTACTCCCTCTGATTAATTCGGTCGTCCAAAGCTATGTTAGTGTGCCCTATAGTCTTATTTTTCCCAAAATTCCAATTATGCCCTTTATCAAATATCATTTTTATCCTCAAATTATTCTCGGGTGTTACAGAATGCATCCCATTTAGACACCCCCTGCCTTGGCCACCACTCCACCTGTATACATATACATATATATATATATATATTAGTGTTATAAGCTTGCCCCCCACGCACTTCATTTAATCAAAAATCTTGCTCTAATCCCTCAAATCTCGTTGACATTTTTTTTTACATTTTTTTCTAGATTGCAGCAAAATTTTGGCCAAGAGATGGCCTCACACGCACACGCGCACAACTATTTATATCTATTATATATTACATCTAATATATAAAAATTATGCATTAACCCCAAATTTTATCATAAATTCATTAGAATAATTATCTAATTACAATAATATCCTCAAACACTGAATGAATTGACATTACGATACCGAAAACACAAAATTAATAACTTGAAGCCTAGTTAAAAAGGACGACTTCGCCCCAGTGTCCTTACCGAGTTGTTGTTTCATCCCGAAACCACTGAAGGGTTGCTCATTACGCA
This sequence comes from Diospyros lotus, assembly GCF_014633365.1. Classification (NCBI taxonomy): domain Eukaryota; kingdom Viridiplantae; phylum Streptophyta; class Magnoliopsida; order Ericales; family Ebenaceae; genus Diospyros; species Diospyros lotus. The sequence continues at coordinate 1,178,454 of NC_068349.1, read as the reverse complement.
AAACCGAAGCCCCCCTAGGGTTCCGTTGATTTTTCGGGAGCCTCCTACAACGATTCGGTTTTATAGTCTAAATAGCAGCTGTATTTTAGCTGTACCGAAAATTGTTCTTGATCCAATTTCTTTTGGTACCATAAATCCTATCTCGATACGCTTGTCAAGACTATATAATTTTCCTTAGACAATTTCACTCCGAGGCATTTCTTGAAATTGCTATAAAATCAATTTTTCGGTGTTGAAATTACGTGGCAACCTTATCTAAACATGGGGTATTACAGTTAGGCAGTCAAATACCAGCATGAGAAAGAAACAAGCGTAGCGGAGATGAGGATGCTAAGATGGATGTGTGACCATACAAGAAAATATAAAATAAGAAATGAGATTATTCATAATAAGGTAGGAGTAGTACTAATCGATGAGAAGATTAGAGAGATGTGAGGAGGTGACCAAGAGAAGCTTTTATGAGGACAGTTGATGAAATGGAACAATTAGTAAAAAAAAAAAAGATAAAGGCAGACCCAATAAGACTTTGGGAGAGATATTAAAGTTTGATATATGAAGTGTATGGATCTAAATAAAAATATACAAAAAATAGAAATACATGGAAGTCTAGAATTCATTTAACCGACCCCACATAGTGGGATAAAGGCTGAATATGTTATTGTTGTTAGTAGAGTAAACTAAGTATTACTCAAGTGAGATATATAATTAAGTAGTAAATTTTTAAAATTTAATGATACAAAATTATAAATATAGAGTTATTATTTTAATTCATATTTATTACTTGGTACTTAAATTAAATGTTATAGTTACTCAATGAATGTAATGTATCACTTAGTCGAATAATTATTTAGTTATTCAATTAATATTATTCTATCAATTAAGATAAATATACAATCGATCAATCCCTTAAATATTTAGGTTTTTCTTGATTTAAAATAAAAAATTAGTCAAGTACAATATTTGTTAGTTGTTATTCAACTAAACATTTTTTTACTCGATTAAAATAATAATTATTCTATTAAGCTCATACATTAATTGATTAATTTTAAGTCACAACAAATCTTTTTATCAACACATTCTATTAAACTAAGTATTACTCGAATGAGATATGCAATTACTAAGTAGTAATTTTTTGAAATTTAATTTAATGATATAAAAATACAAATATAGAGTTAATATTTTAATCTATATTTATTACTCGATGCTTAAATTAAATGTTATAGTTACTTAATTAATGTACCATTTACTCATTTAGTCGAACAACTATTTGGTTATTTAATTAATGTCATTCTATCATATATTTGAATAAGACAAGTATATGATCGATTAATCTCTTTAATGATTATGGATCGTCTAAGCCCAGTCTCGGCCCTTTCCATCAGCCCAATCTGGTATTCCTTCTGGACCCGGTCTTGGCATAGCGCTAACCTGCCACAGCATCATTGCAATCCAACTGGATATCCGCACGGTAGCCCCAGAACCTGTCCTCATTAATGGTGGATCACATCCACATTAATGAGGGTCCCGTCGCCACCATGCTACCACTTGGGAACCTCCACCGGCGCCGGATAGCCAGTCCATCACCTATAAATGCACGACACATACATGCAGAAGGACATCTTCTCCTTCTATATCAACCAGTTCTCTTCAGAACCAAGGTATGTTCTGATCTCTAACCTATTGATACACTACCTCTTTTTTACTTTCTTACTCACTCGACCGTCGGAGTGTTTGGAGGAGCCAGCCCCCCCTAACGAACCCATCACCGGGGCCCGCGCCCCGCCTCCGATCGTCCTCCTTTGGTCAAGAAGGAACATATTAGGTTTTATTTGATTAAAAATAAAAAAAGAGTCGAGTACAATATTTGTTAGTTGTTATTCAACTAAACATTTTTTTACTCGATTACAATGATAATTATTCTATTAAGTTTATACATTAATTGATTAATTTTAAATCACAACAAATCTTTTTATTAATATATTCTATTAAACTAAGTATTACTCCAGTGAGATATGCACTTACTAAGTAGTAATTTTTTGAAATTTAATGATACAAAAATACAAATATAAAGTTATTATTTTAATCCATATTTATTACTCGACACTTGAATTAAATGTTATAGTTACTCAACTAATGTACCATTTACTCATTTAGTTGAATAACTATTTGGTTATTCAATTAATGTCATTCTATCATATATTTGAATAAGATAAGTGTAAAATCGATTAATCTCTTAAATGTTTAAGTTTTACTTGATTAAAAATAAAAAATTAATCAACTACAATATTTGTTAGTTGTTATTCAACTAAACATTTTCTTATTCGATTAAATGATAATTAAACTATTAAACTCATACATTAATTAATTAATTTTAAGTTACAACAAATCTTTTTATCAACACATTCTATTAATTATTTTATTAATGTATTTATAAACAAGTATATTTAAAATTATAAATAATTTTATTAATACATTTATAAATAAGTTTATTCATGAGACAGATCGTGAGTCACCATTCAATTTAACTCATGAGCTTTTAATCAAGTCAGCTTGTGAGTTTCTGATCAAGCAAGATCGCAAGCCACTATTCGAGATAGCTCGCGAGTTTATAATTGAGCCAACTTACAAGCCTATCAAGTCGATCTCTGTTGTGCTCAAGCTTAGCTTGTTAACGAACTCTGTTGAACTAAATATTAATAACACTTGTGTATTAAAAGTATTACAACTAAATTTGAACTAAATATTAATAACACTTGTGTATTAAAAGTATTACAACTAAATTTCTAAATAACATTTCTGACATGATTTTGATTAGTGAAAGAATTTCAGTTAGGATTTAGAAAACTTTATTTGAGTTTTCATAAAATTTAATATTTATTAATTAATTTTGAATATTAATATTTAATACTTATTAAACTAATTAATGTGACACGTAATTATTATCTCATTAAATTTGTGAATTCAATAAATTTATTAATATCTACTCATGACAAAAATGGGACTGGTTTCTATATGAATGTTCATTTAGTCGTGACAGAATCGGTTTGATCTATTCTAATTTTAATCGGTTCTAAATATGTTTTTTTATTTTATTTTTAATATAAAATTTAAAAAAATTATACATATCATCCAAATAAATTTTTTTATCAAAAAATCTAAGCAATTCATAACATTTATATTATTTTATTAATAAATAATATTATTTAATTTCCATTAATTTTTAATTTCAAACTAATCTCGAATTAAATTAAATCAAAAAATTAATTAAAATTAATATATAAACCAAGGACGAAATTAAGTTGGGATCAATTCTACACTAAATCAGTGAGTGCAAACTAACAAGGATTTGACTCCACTAATCTCAACCTCGAACTTCCCCTTCCTTAACTTGGAATGATGTGAAAATAAGGTGAACCACAAGGCTCAACAAATATATTTAAAATAAAAGGGCACAATAGGAAATTGTAACAAGAAGGAATCACCTCAACTAGCCATAACAAAGCTTCCCACATACGTTCTCACATTATGTCTTAAGCTATTGCATATATTCATTATGCTTTACATTATATACACATGTCAAGCTCCACAGGTTTGTATGGCACGTACTCTTGATTATGCAAATGGCCATTTGGGCCTAGTTCACGTAGTACGACGTATATCGCTATACAAATTCACATTCACATTGTTTTTCATGCTGTATATCCCATGTTATGGTTTATTTTATGCAACACATGCTTATGCTCATGGAACACAAATGGCCCTTAAGCTCACACATATCAATTTGCTCAATAATACCATATACAACATCAAAACTCATAATGTTTATCAACCATACGTCATAAGATAGGCATGGCAACACATGCCTATCTTGCCCAAACGTCATCGACACACAATGATAGCAGTGCCCTCACTCAGAGGTCAAGGGGACAAATAACATCATGTAGAAACAAACTCACTTAATACACATATATACAATGTCATGCATGAACAATCACTTCCTCATATTTTTTGCAACACATTGTTATATCCTTATTTGTACGTTCTCGACACACTTATGACATTAGGTTCTAGTCTAATATTTGCAAGTTGACATGTTGATAGTTCATATGATTCTGGGATAAGATATGAACCCCTATATAGCATAAGTATTTGTACCACTTTACTTTCAAGATTAAGGGTAATGCTTATCGTTACGCACATTATTGACTGGTACAGAATATTAGAAAATATTAAAGATTAGATGGAGGCTAGTCAGTTGACCACCACAGCCCTATAGGACAACTATGCGACACACCAATATTGCCACAACTACATCGAGTCTCCTTGACTCTCTAAGAACCTACCCCACATTGGTTCGGCATCATTCCCAAGAAACTAGAGCGATACAAAACCCCTTGACAGTTAGAAATAAATATCGCAACGGGTTCTTTATTTAACTTAAAACCACTGTCAAGAACTCAACCAACAACTCACAAGTTTAGTATTCGGAACCGAACTAGGGTAAGGGGGAATAAAATACACAAAATGACGAGAACTTACATAAGAATTAAAAAGCAGGCAAAGAGAGTTTAGAAATTGCATTTTTATAGCACTACAAGAAAAACAACATTTAGCGACGGAATCCATCGATAAAACATCAAAATCAATCGCTAAAAAATTTAGCAACGGGTATCTTCTTATCTCTAAATTTTAGCGACGGATTTAGTAACGACACAAATTAGCGACGTAATCAATGACGAAACTTTCCATCACTAATGAAAAAAATAAAAAATAAAAAAATATTTAAAAAATTAAAAATTATTTTAGCAACGAAAAGTTTTTCGTTGCTAAAGCATAATAAAAAATTAAATATTAAAAAAATAAAATAAATTAGAATCAGTGATAGAAAAAGTTTCGTCGCTAATCAACGACGGAAATAGTTTTGTCACTGACTTTTATTTTTTAAAAAATAAAATAATTAATCCCATCGGGCTGACGCTCGCGTGCGCCTCTACACGCCACCCCCTTAAGCCGCCATGTGTATGCTGGGATTCATTTTCCCAGTGTAACTCTTTCTCTTTCCCTTCCCCTCCTTAGCTTCGATCCCTGGTCCCTCGCTCGCATAAGACCGTCTGAGTTGTAAGTCTTCTTAATATATATATTGCACATATTAATTATATACTACATTAAATTGCCAGCCATTTTAATTTTATTTTAAATTAATATTTTTTATTAATAAATTAATGCTTAAAAAAATAAATATTGTAAATTTTTAACTCAACTAATGTACCAGTTAAATGTTGTAATTAATTAATCCCTTAAATATTTAAATTTTATTTGACTAAAAATTAGTTTAATACATATTTTGGTTTGTAAATAAAATACATAAAATATGCATACTAAAGAATTTTAATTTTTATTTAATCTTTGTTTAATACATAATTAATAAATTTTATTTTTACTTAATTTTTTTCTTTTACCTGTCGCTAAAGTTTCTAATTATTAATTTATTTTTTTAATTATTTAGCGATGAAATATTCCATCACTAAATAATTTTAATTTAATTAAATAAAAATAAAAATTTAGTGACTCAGCTACGCTAGTTGCTAAAAAATAAAAAAAACTAAATAAAAAATAAAAATTTAGCAACAGGGTCACGCCCGTCGATAAAAAATAAAAAAAATTAAATAAAAAATAAAAAATTCAGCGACGGGGTCACTCCCGTAGCTAAAAATTAAATAAAAAATAAAAATTTTGCTACAGGTCATGCCCGTTGCTAAAAAATAAAAAAATAATTAAATAAGAATTGAAAATTTAGCAACGAGGTCACCCCATAGCTAAAAAATAAAAAAATTAAAAATTCAGCGACGAGGTCACGCCCTTCAGTAAAAAATAAAAAAATTAAATAAAAAATAAAAATTTGGCGATAGGGTCACATCCGTTGCTAAAAGATAAAAAAATAAATAAAAATAAAAATTCAGTGACGGGGTCACATCAGTCGCTAAAAAAATAAAATATAAAAAATAAAAATTTAGCGACGAGGACACTCCCATCGCTAAAAAATAAAAAAAAAATTAATTATTTTGCGACGGAATATTCCATAACTAAATTTAAGATTTTAATAAAAAGTACTAAAAATATTTAGTGATGGAAAATTCTGTCGCTAAATTTAAAAAAAATAAAAAATTTGGCGACGGAATATCAGTCATTGAGACGTCTCTAATTAGCGACGGAAAAATTCTGTCACTAAATCCGTCACTAAATTATGAATTTTTTATAGTATAGAATATACCAATTGTTCTGGTTACACGCTACAAAGTAATTTTTTTACCCAAAATAATCAAGTTATAGCCCAACAATTAAATCCAACCAACCAGAATCCAAATAAATATTTTTTTCACTTACCGGGCTGCTTTAAATTTCAATTGCATAATTTTTCTTCAAATTTTACTTGAAATTTTCCCTTCTTTCTTGGCTACCATTCATGCTTCTTCTTCCAATTTTTGCTCCTCCAATTACTTCTTGTTCAGCCCGAGTTAGGCTTCTGAAATGGCCGAATTTGGCCTTAAAATAGCAAAAACGGAGTAGCTTGGTGGCTGCACTCTCACCCTGCAATTAAAATACAAAATAAAACACAATAAAAATTATATATTTTTTTCTTTATTTAGGTGAGAGTTTATACTCATCAGTGTACGAGTGCAGTTATAGTCCAAATTTAAATTTATATTTTCTGGATGAGTCCAGATTATCTACTGAGAGATTTATTTATGGCAAAATAAAAAGAATATCACACACACGCAATTGGACAAATTGACAACAAGGTTTTTTTATCCTGTTTTTTAAACAACAAATACTAAGAAATAAAATTGGATAGTACTTGAATTAAGACAATTTCAGCACCAACCCATTGATTCCCAAATTTTAGCATAAAAGTTTAGCAACATTAATTTAATTTCAGATATGAGGGTTTGTTATTAAATGCAATTAGAGATGATGATAGCTCTAATTTAAGCAATCCCCATACATGATATGCGGGATTCTAATTTAAGCAACTACCATAAATTCAATTGCAATTAATACACAAAATAACTAAATTAATCACGGGGTTTGGGTATGATAGTGTTTCCAATTCTAGTAACTTTCATGTATGACATGAAAGCTCAAAGTTAGACTTACACTCCAATCCAAACCTAGTGATTTCTCAATAATCAAGACACACTCATACTCAAGTTTAAATTAATGTTACTCATTTAAAATGCAGATTTATTTGGGAATCATTGGTGTTGGACACTATCCTTGCCTTAACCCAATATTAGATTTAGCTACTCATCTCCATTTAGAAGCTAATTGACAGAAATTTAAATGATGTAATTTAAATAACAGAATTTAAATGACAAGAATTAAAATAGCAAAAACTAACCGGCCATTTAGACGGTGAATAATTAAAAGACAAGAATTAAAATTACAGAATTTAAAGGCAGAAATTAACCGGCCATTTAGGCGGTGAATAATAAAGTAACAATAAATGACATAAGAATTTAAAAAAAGAAAGAAAAGAAGTAAGATTACAAGAGAAAACAATAGAGAAAATGAGATAGAACAAAAACAATTCTCAAAGAGAGAATTCTAAGAAAACAACTAAGTTTTTATTCAAGAATAATAAGTACCCTTACAAATGTAATCAAGTGAGGTATTTATAACCCACAAGATGCAATACAAACCACACATTTTCAATTATTCAACTAGACATAATTATATCTAATGGGCACTCACACACTTAAAGTTAAATGGATTTTAGTTAAAATACATACCTAATAAAGCACTCATAAAGTTAAATAAATTTTAGCTATAATACACACTTAATAGTTAAATGGATCTTAGCTAAAAAAAAATACCTAATAAAGCACTCATAAAACAAAAGTTTAAAAATAAAAAAAATAAATTTTTACAATTGGATTTTTGATCTTCATTAAGATTAAAAATAATTCTTGGGCCTTTTCCAAATGATATCTTCCATAGGTTACTCAAGTTGGGCCTTAATTCTTCATAAGCTTTAATTCTTCATGAACTTTAATTCTTCATGAGCTTTAATTCTTCATAAGTTTTAATTCTCTATGGGTCTCCAAGCCCACTTTCTTCATACCTACAAATAAACAATTGAGTGTTATTAATAAATTATATATTATGTATATATTTATATGATATATTATATACTTATATATTATATAGATGCTCCATACATGCACTCCATTGAGTATATGTATTATGTTATAATATATATATTATATTTACACGTTTATTATAATATATTACATATATATTTTACACATAACTATTCAATTAAACCAATTTAAAATCAAAACGAGGGTTATAATTATAACAAAATTTTACAAAATTAACCACTAATCACTTGGCGGCCCAAGGCAAGGGAGTGGCCCAGCGTGCGGCACGTGACGCCACCAACAGCTGTCGTACGGCCTCTCTAAAATGACATCGTTTGATGCTTTGCTTGGCTGGAAAAATTCCAGCCATTTTCCTTCCCCCGCGCGCCTACTCACAGGTTTGAGTCACTCAGCTGGCCCCTCGCGCACGCGATCGCCCACGCAAGCTGCTTCCCTCAATTAATATTATGCACATTTTAATTTTAAGGAGATCTTACCCCCATTTTTGGAAATCATATTTAAACCTCTAAGGCTGCATTCTCTTTACTGTTTTTAAGTCATTTTTAGTTTTCAATTTTCTAAAATAATAAAAATGCGTTTTCTTTACTGTTTTTAAAAATGCATTTTGAAAACAAAAAAAAAAAAAAAATTGTAAAGAAAACTCAAAATAACAAAAAGTTGTTTTGAGTATTTTCATCTAAAACACACTCAAAACACATTTATTTATTTATTCATATTTTATTATTGTAATGAAAAAAAATATTATAAAATTCATTAACTTTAAAATATATATTTTTTAATAATATATTAACATTAAATATTTTTAATTTATTGAATAATCAAATTTATTGAATAAAATATAATTAAAAAATTATTTTCAAAATTTCAAGTAGAACATGTTTTCTAATTTTCTGTTTTAAGGAATAGTTTTTTAAAATGACAAATAAAATGTGTTTTTAATTTTCTAAAAACAGACTATCAAAATAAAAAACTAAAAATAAATACCTCAACACCACTAATCCCCACTAAATTACTTCCAGTGCTCAAAATTACATATTATTTTTTTCTCAAAATTTCAAGATGTTACATGTACTTTTTTTTAAAATGAATATTCATTTATTTATAATAGAGTATAGAGTTTTTCTGAAATCTCCTAAAATTATGATTCTTCTAAATAACAATTATTTTAATACTCATAAATCTATTAAAATTAGAATATTTATGTATAATGGTTTGCAAGTGTTTGGCATGCTACCACATGCCATTTTATATTCCACTAGGGTAGGCCCGGCCCTAGGCATAGGCTGTTTACGCAGCCGCCTGGGGCCCATGCCCATTTCAAGCCACTAGAGGGGCCATGCTCATTTCAAACCATTGTAAATTTTTAATTAATCTTAATCTCTCACATTTCTTTTATCAATAATTAATTTCATGAGCATCATTACAATTTTTAATTAATTTCAATCTCTCACATTACTTTATTAATAATCAATCTCATTCCCATGCGTCTTGCACTGGTACCCATCCCCTTACAACTATCCTATGTATTTTTAATTAATCTCAATCTCCCCATTGTATGATCGTATCACAACTATTTTCATACGTTTGGCAATGGCCACAACTCCATCGTCTTCCTCAGTTCCTCTCATTTTCAGTTTTTTATCCATCCATTGTCACTAGCATCCGCTATGAATCTGCGCAGATGTAGGTCCTCAATCCAATCGATTTCACAACTACGCATTCTCTTCAGTGATTTCATTTCATTCTCATCATCCCGTTGTGTGACTTATCAAGTATATCTTTTAATTTTTTTTATTAGCCCTTAAATTATCAATTAATTTTGTGTATATATTTCAATATTTGTGATCCCTCTATTATTAGTAAATCTATATTAATGGATTGGCAATTGTGTCTATTGAAAAACATGTGTTGGAATAAATTAATTATAATAGTTTAATTGTTAATTTTTTTTATCTAAAAAAGTTAAAAGAGTAAATTTAAAGTGAAATATTGTAAATTTTATATAATAAAAAAATTTCGTATTAATTTTATTTTTAAATATAGTCATAAAGGGTCCTAAAAAATTTTTTACTTAAAATCCTTAAAATCTCAAGATCGACCCTGCACTAGGGTCAGGTAAACCCAATATCCTGGAGTTTCAAAAAATATTATAATAGGGCTAGTTAGTTGCTTACGAAATTCTTGGATGTTTGGATTGAGAAAATGTTATAAGGTCAAATAAATTTAATAAATAATTTTTACAAATTAAAGTGATACATATAAATTTATAATAATTTTATTTATAAATAAATATATATCACATCAATTTATAAAAATTGTTTATTAAACTAGTGGGCCCTGGAAGCTGCAAAAGAATAGAGGTGGGCCCAGCAAGAAGCAAAGCGACCATTAACAAACGTTGCGGGAAAAACTTTTGCAACGTTTTTACTTGGATTTTTCGAGAGCTCAGAAAATGAAAAAGAAAATTAGTTTTATATTTAATTATAATATTTTTTAATAAAATTAATATATTAATATATTAATATAAAATATAACACGTTAATAAATAAACATCATACCAAATGAGACTTTACTTTTTACTTTTTAATTAATTTATAATAATAGAATTATTAAAATTAATTAGACTATTATAATCATTTTCTTTTTTTAATTTATAAACTTAAATTTTTTAATTAAAAAATGAAGTCAGAGAACTCTGAGTTAGTTATCCCAAATGGTAATATTTAAAATGATTTAATAAATTTTAACCTAAAAAATAGTTACTACAAAAAAAAGTTTAGCTACCTCAAATATCTCCTAAAAATCAAAGCAAACTAATCACAATTTGATATCATTATAAATTTTAACCTAAAAATTTAGAATAATATTAGGAATCAAGATTGATGACACCCATATAATACTTGTTTGTTAAAGGAAATTAAAAAGACCATACATAATTATTGAGATTATATGTCATTATCTCTTCTGTCTAATATCTTATTTAATAAGGATATAATACATGATTGATGACATCGTTATATATAGTTGATGACATCGCTATCAATTATAACTCTTAATATTACTTAAAAATTTAAATAATCTTAACTTCATTTTTACAAAATTCAAAAAAATACGAATTTATTCTAATTATTGCAACACTCTTGGTCAATTCTAACATTAGTGGTGGGATCTTCTCTCACGTCATCAACTCTATTGAGATGAATTCTCACAGGGGATGGTGTGGGATCCCATTAGACGTGGTAATTAATTAATAATATTCAGTAGAAATACAGATTAATTTTTTGTTTAAAATATATATATTTTTGACATAATTATACCCTTGCATGATTGGATCCCCACATCACATGCAGAAAGGAAGCCGCCTTCCTTTCTGCATGGAAGCTACTTATTTTATTTATGGTCTAATCGGGAAATGATACAATCCGCCAATTTATAATTTTATTAGATTCTTTTAATTTTAGTCATTAGGTTTAAATTCGCTGCAATTTGATTTCACTAGCCATCTCAATTTTAATAAATTTTAATATTTAATATATATTAACCTAACAAAAACATGACACGTGATTTTGACATTACTGAATTTATAAATCTAATAAATTCACCCATATTGTCATGTATATATGTTAACCACCTTAATTAGATCTTGAGATTTGGGAATAAATGCAAAGCCATCAAGGATTTTGGGTGCTAGATGGGATGATGCACATAAACGTTTTGAGGGCATTGTTTTTGTATTTTGAAAACATTTTTATTTTTAAAACATCAAAAAAGGCCAAAAAAATATTTTTATGCATTTTCTATAATTTTGAAAAAGTTTTAAAACTATTTCGTAATATTAAAAAAATATTAAAAACGCATTTCTGTTAATAAAGCGGTTAGAGATAAAAAAAAAAAAAAAAAATCTCTCTTAGAGACAAAATTTAGTCTCTAACTCAAAACTTTTAATTTTTTTTAAAAATTTGTTTAAATGGATCATAAAATTTATGTTTATTTTTAGATTGAATAACTATTTTTTATAATTTTTATATTAAAAATTACATTTACAAAAATCCTTATATATATATATTTTTTATTTACACGTTTCTCCCCCATTTGCTTTTCTTACTTTTTTTTAAAATATTATTTCTCCATTTATATTCACATCACATTAGTTTCTTATTTTCATTTTTGTGGAACCTAACTTAAATATACAAGAGGTATATATATATATATATATATCTATAATCCATGTGGAAGAACCAAATTTATTAACTCAATATGCACATATGTAGATAGGTAGATATGTAGATCAGCGTCAAGAACAATTGAATCATTCATTCATAGATGGACCAAATTGAAAGTAATCAATAAGAGATGGCAAAGCCCTAGGAAATGTAAGACGTAAAGACGGGAAATTACAGTAGCTATTAGTAGCAGCATACATACCTCAACAACAGTATGTAGTTATGGTTGCTCTGAAATAAGGCAATCCACTTGGTGTGATCTGCACTCCTGAGTGACAAATGAATGATACCTCAGTATGTAGTTATGGTATAAAAACTAATAATAAAAGTAAACTAAGAAAAAACAACACAAATTCCTCTCCATTCAAAGTAAAAATAAAATGATAGAATGTAATGCAGCTTTTTATCTTCTTTCAAAGTATGTTAGAAGTGACAACAAGATATAAGCAAACCACTCTCTTTTATAGACAAATATCAGTTGTACAATTTTTAATGAAGAAGCATACACCGAAGAAGATAAACTTTTCAAAAACCTCTCTTATGTCATATGCTTCTTGCATAGACAAAGGGAAGAAGAGCAGCAGAGAATGATCATAAAAGATACATAACTCAACAGGCTGTTGCTACCTTGTATATAAAATTTTAGAACCATTACATGGCTTTCCAAATGGGTATTTCCTCTTTTATGGTGATGTGTAAAGTTTAAGTAAATTAAAAAAATTATTAGGTTTAATAATATTATTAAATTAGATTAGATAGATTCAATGCATGCAAATTGCCACATTCAAAGAATGTACATATAGTTAATTAATAAAATAATAATAATTAAATTATAAATAATTTAAAATTTTAAAAATCTAGAAATCATCACGAAATTAAAAAAATGAAATACTCATCAATTAAGATTTACTCGAACAGCTCTTCATTTATAAAGTATTACTTTGATGTGTAAAGTTCAAGTAGAATAAAAAATTATTAGGCTCAATAATATTATTAAATTAGATTAGATAGATTTAATATACATATCTAACTACATTCAAAGAATGTACATATAATTAATTAATAAAATAAAATTTAATTAAATTAAATAGATTCAATGTATACACTTAACTATATTTAAAGAATGTATATATAGTTAATTAATAAAATAAAATCTAAAAATTATTACAAAATTAAAAAAATAAAATACTCATCAAAGAAGATATTAGATTCAACCTTAATATATATATATATAAATCATTTAATATTATATATATATATATATATAAGCAAATCACGGAAGCTGGGGAGAACATTTCTCCCCCTTTAAATTTCAATTTCTTCTTCAGTCTTCTGCATCAATCCCTTCTTAATTTTAACTTTTTTAAGTTGTTTTTAATATTAATTAATTCTTCTTATATACAATATTAATATTATACAATTATCCCTTTATTAATATTAATTAATTTTTATGTATAATATAATCTGTATAATAATTATATAATTAATAATTTTATAAATTATTAATACATTTATTAATATATTTATAAACAAATTATTCATGAACTACTCACGAACCAATAATTGAGTATGCTTATGAGTATCTAATCGAGCTTGCTCGAGAGCTTATAATCAAGTCAGCTCGTAAGTTACCAAGCCGAACTTTACTGAGTTCACACTTAATTTGTTTACAAATTGAGCTTAAAAGTTAAGCTCAAACTCGACCTACCTACCTTACCAAACAAACTCAAACGAACTTTTAATTAGTTAAGCAGCAAACCACTCTCAAGCAACTCAACTCATTTGTAACCTTAGAAATCGCAACACATAGTGGTTGGCCTCTCTTTTTGTGGATTTGGATATTGATAACAGTTGGGACTAATTATCAGGATTTAAATTGATGTCCATATTATAAACAGAAGTGGGATGGAATCTCTCGGTATAATTTTCAATATCCAAGTTCATATGAAAACTCGCAACTATATGGTGAACAAGATTGCCTGTGAAGGGTCCTGGTCCTTATGTAAGCTGGGTGAGATCAAATACTCATTGTTTATTTTCAAGATTCTTGGGCTCAGCAGTAACAAGTTGACAGAGGATTCGTTCCGCTCAGATTCTGGGTCCCTGTATTTGTTTCAAATTTTTCAAAATTGAGATTCTGGGTCAACCAAAATGACACATGTTATTATTTTTTTATTTGATAATAGGGACATGTGATATATAGGTTAAGATTGAAAGAATTTAATATCTCACCCCCTTAAATGTTCCTTTTCAAATACTAACTTAAACATTGAATGATCATTCCAGATTTGCCCCAAACAATTATAGGAAAATTCAAGCCAATTTTTAGTTGACACAAATAATTGCATCATTAATGAGTAGTTCACTTGATTTTTCATGCAAGCACAACAGCTTGATATTTTTAACATTTTATCTTCAATCGTGAATAAAATTAACTCAATTACTCACCAATACTCAAAAGTTATTTGGGCACTTGATTGAATAACTTACAAGGTCATTTGAGATCAAGCTAATACTTAACTTGAGTCTTACCAAGCTTGTTTTACTACTCGATTATGTAAGGCCAAATATGTTCTATTTGATTCCAAACATAAGGTTTGAAAGATAATTAAATTAGTCTTTCATTCTTCATTTACTCGAATATTTGTAAAGCTCCTACTCAAATAGTTATGGATTCACTTTAAATTATATATAAGGGCTCACTCGAATATTTGATATATAATTAAAGTTTTGCTTATTAATAACATCATCATCAAAACATTATTAATATGTGAATTCAACATATCGGAACAATCCAAAAGTTGATTGTTTTTCTAGAATTGCTCCATGCACCATCCGCTCTAGTTCCATTAGGAAGTAACCATCGAGGATCATCATTCGCACGAATTGGTCGGTGCTTGGATTGCCCAACCACTAAGAGTCCCTGAGGTCTTGCTCCACATCCTTGAGAGGCGCCAACACTTGTTGCTTTTGATGTGTTCAAGAAATAAAAAAGAGCACGTTGCTTGTGATCCCCAATTAAGCTGAGATTAGAGTGGTTGTGGAGGTGGTACGACCCAATTAGGACACCACTTGGGGCTCATAGGCTACCTTGTTGCCATTTGAGATAAAACAGGGGTCTCTGTGGATGATGGCCCTAGAAGCATTGACTAATCCCGCTCCTCGCTTAATGTCATCAAGTTTCTCTTAGATGACCACCGTCCAAGGTAGTGACTCTTCTCAGTAGATGTTCGCCGCCAATACTTCCTCTTCTCAATAAGATGTTTCTTTGCTTGTCTGTATGCTAGAGAAAAGATTTTGTTAACCAAGCAAAGCAGTGTGTCTGTTATGACTAATGACAGGTTATTAAATCAATGACTAACTAATTCTATTATGACATGTGAATCAATTTTAAAACTCTTACATGAAACATATTGGAGGGCATTTGAATGGCCATGTGTCGTTAAAATCTTCTATGACCATTATGAGCATGGTCATCAAGATGGCTCAAGTATATGAGTTTGGTATCACTCTTGAACCATACATTAGGGTCACATCACAAATAAAAGTCTTAATAGAAATTTTGCACAGGACATCTCAAATTGGGCTATATATTCCCTAATTTTTTAAGAAGTAAACAAGCATCTTACTCAACTTGTTAGAAAATTAACAAATTCCATATGCAATAATCAAAATACTTGACCATGATACTTTATCGTATGAAATTCGATTCGATTATTGGAGTTATACACCTCATCGGTACATCTAGCACAGTCCAAATTAATTTCGAATGGTAAAGATAGTTTGCAATAAAGTAAGAGAGAATAGAATGAAGGCTGCAACGACAGAAATAATTGCCCACGGGTTTGTGAAGTAAGTTTGAGATAGATTGGCGCGATGCTTAGGCCAAGTCTTCTTGCTGTAGTCAACAAGCTTCTGGTACACGTCGAAAAGGGGGTCGTTCCAAAGTACCAAATCCTTGGACATTGTGTTGAATAAATCAGCTGCCTCCTTGTCGGTCCCAAGGATGTTGTTGATAATCCCTTTCGAGCTCAAAAGTTTGATATCCCGACCGTCGTCGATGATGCAGTTCATGAACGCGATGAACGAAGTGATGTCGCTGATAGCAGGGATGTGGCAACGCTCGAAGGCTATGAGATTCAAAAATCTTGATTCAGTATGGTCATTAACTACGAAATTGGGAAGTTTCAATTCGCCGCCGACTTCATCAAAGTCGATGGCCAAGAGACATTTTCCTTCGCTTTTCTTGAAGCGGATGCCGGCCTCGTGGAGCTCTGTGGCTGGGCGGACGACGTCGTGGCCGACCCTTAATTTCGATCTCGCTTTTCCTTCTCCTTGATTTGTAGATTCGGGGGCTTCATCTCTGGGTTGGTTGTGTGTGTCGAGTAGGGCCTTCCGGAAGAGGTCAAGCACGTGCAAACATCTGCCCATCGGTGGGTACTCCTCATTGTTGAAGAAGAGAAACCTGAGTATGTCCTGGTTCAATGCGTGAATGTTCTGCACAAATAATGTGAGGGGTAAAGCAAGTATGAAACTTTGGACATGGATGCGGGACATTAGGATGAGACATGCTATTTAAGTAAAGACATGACATTGTGGAGAAAAGTTAATTAATAAAATAATGTTTTATATTCTGAAAGATAACAAATTTTTAAAAGATTCAAAAGTATATTTCCAAGTGATAAATATACATTTAAAATTCTAAATAAATTAACTTGAATATTTTAGTTAACAATCACATTCCAATTGCCTTTGTCCCTCACAAGTCGAGCTTCTGGAGAATAGAACCACAAAGGGTATGAAAACTGAATGCTCATCCAATCAAAACATAAAAAAGCAAAAGAATCATGTAATTCAATAAAACAGAAGAATAAGAAATTAAAACCCTTATTTTTAGTGTTTGAAGTATGCACAAAGGTAACATGTGTGTCCTGCAAGTGTCCCCTCCCATGCCCTTATGAAAAATTTTAAGAAAGGATTAGACAAGCTATGTGAACATGTTCAATAAGTGTTATGAGTGTTTGACACCAATATGGAAGCTCCTAAAAAGTGTATACACTTTATAAGCAAACACAATAATATTGTATTGATAATGTTATTTAAGTAAGACATGACATTGTGCAAAAAGGTTAATTTATAAAATAATATTTTATATTTTAAAACATAACAAATTTTTAAAAGATTCGAAAGTATATTTTATTCTAAGTTATTCTTTACCTGCCTATAAACTATCTCCTGGCCAAATTCTTTTTTAGTTTAAGTATTATAGTGACATCTTTCCAATCAAGTCATGCAATAATTACTTTTGTTTTGATTGTGAAAAAATATCAAGTTTAAATCAATTCATCGGATAATCCAAATCTTATATGAAATCTTATGAATTTGTTGATTTTTTAATCTCATTTATGTTTAGAAAAAAATAAGAAAAGAGCTCAATATATACCTCATCATTCTCTGGGATATTTTTAAGTTTAAACAGAAGCAATATTAGCAATTGATTCTCTAACAGTATTATATCATCTCTGATAAACGGAATGACAAATATCCCCATGTTCGCTGAATACGGGATCTTCGTCGTTGGAATCACAATTTTCAAGTTGGTAGAAATGTAGTAATTCAAGCATGAAACACCCATCCAAGATTATCAATTGCACGAATCTCTCGGTGTTATTTTTCCATTCAGAGTCGAGGGAATCGTAGGAGTTCTTCAACTCTTCAGCCACTGACGTTACGGAATCAATGAACTTTTCCATGGATCGCCCTAATCAATTGATGCAGCTATCGCAAGCACGTCGCTTGTGAACCTCCATCGGTACCAGGTGAGGCTTCTTGTGGTGGTATGGCCCGAACGACACCACCCTGGGCTGGTAGGCTTTCTCCTTATTGTTTGAGATCAGGGGAGGGACTTTGTAGATGGACGGTGGCATCCTCCCCGATTGCTCTTCTCGACGTGGGATCGGGGAGCATGCAAGATTTGTCTGTCAGCTTTGATAAATTGTAACATTGGACAACTATAAATACAGCTGGTCTTGCATTTCCGTGTTCATTGTGTGTGTGTGTGGAGTAGGCCCTTGCGGTGGGGGTCAAGCACTTGCAGCGCGGCCGCACCGACAAAAAGTTTGTCATTTGATGCGATTGGGACGTTAGTAAAATGGAATTAAATGTAAGGTTTAAGTTTATAGATTAATATATTTAATTATAAAATATCACTTAATTAACTCACAACTCAGCCCACCACCACTTGCCAGCCTCCTAAAATATCTCCTCCCCCCTCCCCGGCATAGTGTAATGGTAATTAAAGCACCTAAAATTTTATATAAAATATTAGAATTCGAATTGATGAGGGAATATTTTACTAAGGGCAAAAATACTATACTACCCTTGGAGATCTCCAATGTGGTGCCGCCACGTGCCGGCCCCAAAAAGTGCCACGTATCACCTATATCTTCATCATTTATCTCATATTTAATTTTGAACAAGGCTGACCCAGTTAATCGAGATTCTCTCCAACGTCCGGTTCAAGACTTATCTTATCCCTTCAATGTGTGCTTTACCCCATCTTTAAATAGATATCGACTTCTACAGGTACGGATCATCTGACTACTGGTTCAATGTTCTATTTTGGGCATATTTCTTCTACTGACTTGAGCGTCGGAGTTCTCCCGGGGGATTACAGCCCCGCCCCTGCAGGTACTTGGTTCGAGGCAGACCTCGGTGATCGGTCCAGTATCATCATTTGGCGCCCACCGTGGGGCCGGTTACTTTATCTGCCCTTATTCGTCGAGTACCTCGGCCGAGCTCAAGTTTCCTCCCGTTATGGCGACAAGAAGAAATCCATCACGAGCTGCTGGGACCCACCCCGTCCCAGATCAGAGTCAAAACCACCCACCTGAGAGCGGCCCCGTAGGGGGTCACCCCCCAAATCCCTCGCCACCTCAGGATCGTGTCGCCCAGCTAGAGGGACAGGTCCAACATCTGACGGAATTGCTCAACACCTTTTTGGCCCAACAGCAGCCCCCGGAGATGAGACCGGTGGAACACTCTAATCATGATAGTCGACATCAGGGGGATCGTCACTCTAGTCATAGAGAATTCCGAGGAGGCGAATCCCCCCGCGCTGGGAAGGAGTCCCATCGGGACGAGAGACGGAGCGGACCCTCTAGGCGAAGCGAGTACGGGAAGCTAGGCTCGGAGGAGGAGGAGGAGTCCTCTGGTCCCGATTATGCCCGGGCTGGAGGGGCTCAGCGAGAAAGACGTTTGCGGCATTTGGAGAGGGAGGTTGCAGAGTTGAGACGGAGGGAAGAAGAGCCACACGACATTGTTTCTAATCAGCCATTAAGTCGGGAGATCATGGCAATTACCCCATCCGAGCGCCTTCGAATCCCAGCTATTAAGCCATATGGAGGCACAACTGACCCCGCTGATCACTTAAATCTCTTCGCCTCTCACATGATGGTCCAGGCGGCACCTGATGCTATGTGGTGCAGAGTCTTCCCAGCCACTTTGGAAGGACATGCACGGTCCTGGTATTCAAGTCTGGCACATCGGTCGATCGCTAACTTCGGACAGCTTCGGAATAGGTTCTTGGCTCACTTCGCTCCCCTAAGGAGGCACCGGAGGTCTACCATGACCCTCGTGAATCTCAAGCAGAACCAAGGAGAATCGTTAACAGATTTTGTGGCCAGGTTTAATATGGAGGCATTGAGCATTGAGAATCTTGATCAGAGTATCGCTATGGTGGCCTTTCAGAATGCCTTGAGGGTTGGCCCTTTTACCCAGTCACTAGCTAAGAGGCCTCCCCAAACATTCACAGAGATCCTGAGCCGAGCCACCAAGTACATTAATGCCGAGGAGGTGATGCGGGTCAAGAAGAGTGAATACTCAGATAAGAAAGAGAAGAGAAGTCAGAACCGAGAGCAAAGGCCTGAAGATAAATCGGGCCGACGGGGGGAGAGGTCGGGCTCTCGATGGAGTCCAGTCAGGTTCACCCTACTTAATACTCCTCGGGCTGAGATCCTGGCCACAATCGAGAATAAGGATTACTTGAAAAAACCGAGACCCATGAAAGCCCCGGGTAACAAGCGGAGTAAAGACAAGTATTGTCGATTCCATCGAGATCATGGACATGACACGGAGGAGTGCCATCAACTCAAAGAAGAGATCCAGGAGCTCATCAATCGAGGTTTCCTGAGGAGGTTTGTAGCTAAGGATACAGAACCACAAAGGGGTGAACGAAGGGGATCGGGGAGCCCCCATCGCAGGCGCGGTAGATCTCAGGAACGACGCAGAACCAGAACCCCGCCCCGGAGACAGAATCGCCAGGGGGATGGGAGTCCTCCGCAACAGTTGATTTTTCATACTCTAGCGGCTGGGGTGGTGCCAGGCAAAGAGTTGGGGGAGAGTTCTGATCTGCATCGACGTCCGGGAGTCAAAAGGGCTCGACCAGGGGACGTTATCTCCTTTACCGATGATGACTTGCCCGGATATCCAGTTTCTAATGATCCGCTAGTCATCACAGCGAAATTGGGAAAATGGGAGCTTCGGCGGATTCTCGTGGACCCGGGGAGCTCTTCTGAAGTTTTATATCGGCGAGCCTTTTTAGGTATGGGATACAAAATGGAACAGTTGAAGCCCGCTCGTGTCCCCTTGATTGGATTCGACGGGGAAGTGGTATATGCGGATGGTGTCTTCCAGCTCTTGTTGACCCTTGGAAAGGGTTCTCGGTTTGCCCAGGTCATGTTAGACATTTTGGTAGCGGATGTCCCCTCGGCCTACAATATGATCCTCGGAAGATCGGGGCTAAATGCTCTGCGGGCTGTGCCGAGTACTTATCACATGGTGCTGAAGTTCCCCACTGCGGCGGGGGTTGGAGAAGTCAGAGGAGACCTAAGGTCTGCCCGGGAATGTTACATGGCATCCATCAGCACAGCTAAGGGTGTTGTGCATGAGCAGTTAGAGCCGCAAGAGGATTCAAGACGGAGACGGAGCCCTACTGTGGGGGGGGTCGGGATTTCCCCTCCCGCCACTGTCAGTTTTTTACTAGAAGGTCCAGAAGACCCAAAGACTGCTGAGCCAGTAGACGAGCTTGTAGAGGTACCATTGGACCCGGACAGAGTCGATAGATGCGTAAGGGTGAGCGCCCAATTGAAAGACCCTATTCGGACTCGGATTGTATCCCTTCTTCGCCAATATGCAGATATTTTCGCATGGTCAGTCCACGACATTCCAGGCATAGACCCGGCAGTAATGACGCATCGTTTGGGGGTGAAGCGGGGGTACCGACCTGTCATACAGAAGAAAAGAAATTTCGCCCCAAATAGGGCAAGGGCCATAGAGGCTGAGGTGGAAAAACTAATGGCGGCACGATATATTCGGGAGGTCGATTATCCCGAATGGCTCGCCAATGTGGTTTTGGTTCCTAAGGGGGAAGGGAAGTGGAGGTTGTGTATTGATTTCACTGACCTGAACAAGGCTTGCCCAAAAGATAGTTACCCACTTCCCCGGATCGATGCCCTAATTGATGGCACGGCCGGATGCCACCTCATGAGTTTCCTAGATGCTTTTCAGGGATACCATCAGATCCCGTTGCATAAAGAAGATCAGGAGAAGACAGCATTCGTCACTGATCGGGGTACTTATTGCTATACTGTTATGCCTTTTGGCTTAAAAAATGCAGGGGCTACATACCAACGGCTCGTGAATAGGCTCTTTCAGGACCAATTGGGTCGCAACATGGAAGCCTATGTGGATGATATGCTAGTGAAGAGCCTGCTGGCAGAGGAGCATCCGACAGATTTAGAAGAGTGCTTCAAAACCTTACGCAGGTTCCAATTGAAACTTAATCCTTCTAAATGCGCTTTTGGTGTCTCTGCAGGAAAGTTCCTTGGGTATATCGTGCATCATCGTGGGATAGAGGTGAATCCTGAGAAGATTAAGGCGATACTAGACATGCCGACCCCGAGAAGTATTAAGGAGGTCCAGCAACTCACTGGAAGGATAGCGGCTCTGGGCAGATTTCTCTCCCGATCGGCAGAAAAGGGCCTCCCTTTTTTCAAAGCCCTATCCAGGACTAAAGATTTTGTCTGGGACGTTGGGTGCCAGGAGGCTTTTAACGAGCTCAAGGAATGTCTAGCCTCACCGCCAGTCCTTACTAAGCCAAAGATGGGTGAGCCGCTATACCTCTACTTGGCCGTGGCAGAAGAGGCAGTGAGCTCGGTACTGGTGCGTGAAGAAAATAAGAGGCAGAGGCCAGTATACTACGCGAGCAAACGATTGTCTGTGGCAGAGGCTCGGTATTCCCCCATGGAGAAATTAGCATTTGCCCTGGTCGTCTCAGCGAGAAAGTTACGACCCTACTTCCAGGCGCATTCTATCATCGTGCTTACTGACCAGCCTCTAAGGCAGATTTTGGGGAAGCCAGAGCTCTCAGGGAGAATGTTGAAGTGGTCAATGGAGTTAACAGCATTCGACATAGAGTATCGACCTCGGTCAGCTATTAAGGCCCAGGCCTTAGCTGATTTTATCGCCGAAGGATTTGGGCTTGGCGGACCTCCAGAAGACAGCCTAGGACCATGGATGTTGGCAGTGGATGGCAGCTCAAACTCTGCAGGCGGAGGAGCTGGGCTAATGATAAAGAGCCCTGAGGGTCAGTCCTGGTTATACGCTCTGCATTTTGAGTTTCGGGCGTCTAACAATGAGGCAGAGTACGAGGCCCTCATAGCCGGGTTGAGGCTCGCCGCGCAGCTTGGGGCGAAGCATCTCAACATACAATCTGATTCTAACCTTGTTGTTCAGCAGGTGAAGGGAGAATACGAGGCTAGAGAGGACCACATGTCCAAATATTTGGTTTTCGTTCAGGAACTGATGAGTCATTTTCAATCTGTAAAGATCGAGCATGTGCCTCGATCCCAGAATATGGAAGCAGACACCTTGTCCCGGATCGCATCGGCCTCTTTTCCAACCAATTCTAGACAGATTCTTATCGAGACATTACCTCATAGAAGCATTGATGAGATGATGGAGCAGCTATGTCTCGATCTAGAGCCAAGTTGGATGGACCCTTTTGTTAGTTATCTGAAGGATGGAGAGCTACCAGAGAATGACTTAGAGGCCCGGGAGCTAAAAAGGAGGGCCCAGAAATTTATACTAATCAACGAAGAGTTGTACAAGAGATCCTTCACTCAACCACTCTTGAAGTGCGTAAAACCACGTGAGGCTGACTATGTTTTAAGAGAGATCCATGAGGGAATATGTGGGAGTCACATAGGAGCCCGAACTCTTTATCAGAAAGCCCTTCGACAAGGGTACTACTGGCCGACTATGGTGTCTGACGCAGAGCAGCTGGTCAAGAAATGTGAAAGATGCCAACGGGTCTCCAACCTAATTCATGTTCCTAGCGCCATGCTCACCCACCTGGTTCAGCCGTGCCCCTTCGCCCAATGGGGAATTGATATTCTGGGTCCGTTCCCGCCTGCCGCAGGTCAAGTAAAATTCTTGATCGCGGCGATAGATTACTTCTCCAAATGGATAGAGGCCGAGCCCCTGGCCTCCATCACGGCGCGAAAAGTGAAGCAATTTTTATGGAAGAACGTGGTTTGTCGGTTCGGGATCCCGCGGGTGATTGTTTCAGATAATGGGACCCAATTCACGGATCGGATGATCAAGGAATGGTGTCAAGAATTGGGGATCAAGCAACACTTCACCTCAGTAGCTCATCCACAGGCTAACGGACAGATCGAGCTTGCTAATAGGACTATGCTCCACGGATTAAAAGCTCGAGTTGACAAGGCAGATGGAAGTTGGGTGGACGAGTTACCGAGCATCCTTTGGTCTTACCGGACCACGAGGAGGGGGTCCACCGGAGAGACCCCATTCAACTTATGTTACGGTTCAGAGGCCGTTATCCCGGTAGAGATAGGGATTCCAACTTTTAGGGTGGAGCATTTTGATCCAGAATCCAATGAACAAGCCTTGAGGAATAATTTAGATACAGTAGAGGAGCTTCGGGACGAAGCAAGGGTCCGCCAAGCAGTTTATAATCAGCGAATTGAGAGGTACTACAATCGAAGGGTGAAAGCTCGGAGTTTTCTACCTGGCGATCTGGTCCTTCGACGAGCAAGTGTGAGCAACCCCCGAGACTCCAACAAGTTGTCGCCGACTTGGGAAGGCCCCTACCGGGTTACCGAGACCCTCAGCCCTGGGGCATACCGGCTTGGAACTATGGACGGCACTCCGATAAAGAATGCGTGGAATATTCAGAACTTGAGAAAATTTTATCAATAATGGGTTACCCCCAAGGATCTTGAAGCTATGTATGTTTCTCAATAAAACCTCATTATTGTTCTTTTTATATGTGCAGACTGTCCTACGGAATATAAAAAACAATAAGGAGATGAGGCAAGAGGCAAAAAGGAAGAGTCAAGGGTCAAATGTGGCCCCGGGGGACCACCCCCAATAAAAAGGAAGAGTCAAGGGTCAAATGTGGCCTCGGGGGACCACCCCTAATAAAAAGGAAGAGTCAAGGGTCAAATATGGCCTTAGGGGATCACCCCTAATAAAAAGGAAAACTCACAGGTCAAATGTGGCCTCGGGGGGACCACCCCTAATAAAAAGGAAGAGTTCAAGGGTCAGATATGGCCCCAAGGGGGCCACCCCTAAAATAAAAGCAAAATGGAGGAGCAAGAAATCAGGTAACAGAGATCACTTGGCTCAAACTATTACAAAAAAGGCATAACTTCGAAGCATTTTTATTCAATGAAGGATCAGAAGTCCAATATAACCCAAACTTGGGGAAAGAAGATACATGCAACGAACAACTAGGTTTCTTCTTCTTCGGACTCCTCGGATTCGTTTGCTGGGGCTTGGGAGGATGATGCTCGGCTGAGCTCGGCGATCACATCCTCCATGGACCTGATGGGAGCAAAACTGAGGTCGGGATAAGCTCTTTGCACCTCCTCCTTGCAGCGAGTGAAACCTCTCTTCCATACCCCTTGCAGCTCATGCCTAATAAATCCTCTCACCTCAGGGAGTTGGGTGGGGTTGGCATACTTCTCTTCAAGCTCCCGGTTACGCTCCCGAGTCCGTCCTAACTCTTCCTCCAGGGCCTGGTGGCTAATCTCGAGCCCCTGAAAGCGTCCCTCAAGCTCCTCGTTTCGTTGATGTTGAGCCCTCAGATCCTCGTCCCGCTGCTCGATGGTTCTATGGCACTCGGCAAGAGCATTATCCATCTCCAACATCCTTTGTGAATTTCTCGCCATTCGCCTTTGGAGCTCGCTATGAGCGACAATACTCTGTTCGAATAGCACAGAGTTAGAATATAGGGGACGAGAGTTCTCTATATTAAAAAGTCCGAAGGGCTAACCTGAACCAAGCCCTGGCCGTAGCAAGACTCCAAGGTCTCCGAAGTCAGGTCGGCGGCCCCCTCCATGTCTGCCCGAGTGGGAAGGCCCTGAATAAGCTGAGTCGCCACCCAAGCCTCGCTGCTGTGGTCTGTTTCATGGACATTCCAGTTGGGTCGGTGAAGAGCCCTGGCGGGAATAGGCGCCTCTTCTTCAAGCAGGTCAGAGAGGGGCTCGGTGCCCTGAGAGCCTCCTGTCTCGGTGTGGGGCAGAGAAGAGCGGGACCCGGACGCTTTTGATTTCTTATGCCTAGGTGGGAGCCTAGAGTCTCGAGTATGCCTCTTGGCATTCTTCCGGGCCCGTTTGGCCTCTTCAGCAGCCTGTTTGTCGGTCCCCCACAGCTCCGCATCATCGATCATCTTGGCTGCAAAGCAAAATAAGATCAAATGTCAGAATAAGGAAGTAAGTAGAAATTAGAAGCAAGAAGCGGAGCGAGAGAACGAAAAAAAATCAACCTAAGGGAGTGTCGGCTGCTGGGCAGGGGTATCGACATAGACCCCCAAGAAACAGGGTTTGTTCGTTAATCAACCTGGCGGTACTGACGTGCTCCAAACCCATCAAAAGCTCGGCGTCCCTCCTCTCTAAAGGGGTCATTTCACGAGGGAAATTCTTACGGGAAGGCCGACGCCAGGCAGTGGGCACACCCATAGTAGCGGAGCCGGATCCCATAAAAAAATATCGATTTTTCCAACCTTTTAAGGAGGACGGGGTGTCTACGAGAAACTTACAGCCAGGGTATGCCATGAAAGAATAGCGAAACTCGGACTTATCAACACATACGAGGCGAAATAATTTTAAAAAGAGTTTAGCTTTGGGGACAATACCTCTCCCCCGACAACATATGACGAAAGATACTAAGTTCCTCCACCCGTTGGGCACTAGTTGAGAAGGGGATAACCCTACGAGTCGAAAGATCTCGGAAAGGGTGCTTTCGAAAGGGAACCGACACCCTGCTTCAAGAGAGGTTTCATAGATGGTTAAAGCCCCCGGAGGGGATTGATGGGCTCTAAAGTTGGAGGGTGTAGAATACCAATAGCCCGTAGCGGGGAGATGATATTTCCGGGCGAGTTCGGAGACCTCATCCTCGGACAAGGAAGAATAGGCAGGGGTTAGGTCATCAGGGAGACCGTTATGGTGGAGCTCTAACTCTGTGTCGGTATCATTATCAAAAGATAGGGCATGAGGACGAGGACGAGAGGTCCCAGCGTCTCCTATTTGCCTACCAGACTGAGAAGAGGAGCTAGAGGAGCTGGAAGGGTCCGAGCTATTCCCATCTGAGTTGCTAGAGGAGACCATGGAGATTGACTTACCAAAGCAACGTGACATGGGGAAGAGAGACAAGAAAAAGCCACAAAAAATAAGAGAAGGGAGGCAAAGGAATACCGGGTGATGAGAAGATTTCCAAGGATGGAAGAAAAACGCACGAGAGAACCCTTAAGAGGGAGCCGGTCCGTCCCTTGATGAACTTGAAGGCACCACTTAGAATCTCTCGAGCCCCGTGAGAATCCTGCGCAAAAGGAAAAAAAAGGGGGATAAGGGGAAAAGAGGTCTCAAAGTCGAGACCAAGGGCCTCTTAAAAAAAAAAAAAAAAAAAAAAAAAAAAAAAGGGCAAAGAGTCCCGCGCGCGCGGGCAAGCCCTCGCGCGGCCGAGGCGTGAGGGCTCGGCCCGCGCGCGCGGGCAAGCTGCGCGCCCGCGCGGCCGAGGCGCGAGGGCTCGGCCAGCGCAGCCTCGGCCCGCGCGCGCAGGCAAGCCGCGCGCCCGCGCGGCCGAGGCGCGAGGCCTCGGCCAGCGCGGCCTCGGCCCGCGCGCGCAGGCAAGCCGCGCGCCCGCGCGGCCGAGGCGGGAGGGCTCGGCCCGCGCGCGCAGGCAAGCCGCGCGGCCGGGGCCCGCGCAGCCTCAGCCCGCGCCTCCCAGACCAAACGTGGCCGAGACCTCTGGTCTCGGCCACGCAAATGAAGAAGTTCTTTTAAAAAAAAAAAAAAAAACTGAAATGGAAAAAAAAAAAAAAAAAAAAAGAAGGATGAAAGATCTCTTACCTTATGTTTCCACTCCAATAGTGTTTGTGAAGAGGGGACCATCCCCACCCCCCTTTTTATAGAATTCTTGGAGGGCCGTGGGGAGTGGGGATGAGATGTTTAGTTGGGAAGCGAGCCAACAAAGCCAATAATAGAGCTCTTTAATCTTATTCATTTATCTTTTTGGTAAAATCTCTTTTTTTTTCAGGAAAAATTGAGAAGACTACTCCTTCAGCTGCCCGAGCTCCTCTCCCTCGCAGCTCAAGGAGTTGGGGGGGCAAGTGATGAGGGAATATTTTACTAAGGGCAAAAATACTATACTACCCTTGGAGATCTCCAATGTGGTGCCGCCACGTGCCGGCCCCAAAAAGTGCCACGTATCACCTATATCTTCATCATTTATCTCATATTTAATTTTGAACAAGGCTGACCCAGTTAATCGAGATTCTCTCCAACGTCCGGTTCAAGACTTATCTTATCCCTTCAATGTGTGCTTTACCCCATCTTTAAATAGATATCGACTTCTACAGGTACGGATCATCTGACTACTGGTTCAATGTTCTATTTTGGGCATATTTCTTCTACTGACTTGAGCGTCGGAGTTCTCCCGGGGGATTACAGCCCCGCCCCTGCAGGTACTTGGTTCGAGGCAGACCTCGGTGATCGGTCCAGTATCATCACGAATCAATATGAAAACTTGTTAAAAGATTTAAAGTCTTGTATGAATTACACTAAATGTCTAATTTTAAATTTTTATAAATTGTGTTTGTATTCAAATTTACTCAAAAAATGTATCACGGGAGAAAGTCACCTTCTTCTAAAAATTAATCGAACGAGATTTGGACACTCTAGATGAATGAAAAAAAAAAAAAACTCCTCTCCCACATGCATGCTTATAAACTAAGCATAAGCAAAAATTTGGTTTAACTAGAATAATTGAATCAAATTAATTAAAAGTATAATTCAGTTTGATTTTAGCTGAGGCAATTTAATTAAGTTATCAAGTTTGATAATTTTAATTATTTTGTTTAGATTTAATTTTTATATTAAAAAATTAAAATAATCAAGTCGACGGATTTCAAATATCAACGTGTGTGTGTATATATATATATATATATATTATACTATATTATATGCATTCCAATTCCAGCTTTCTCATTTTCAACTGCATTTCAATTATTTATTGACTTAAGTTTAAGACAACGATTTTAAAAATATTTTAAATAATCTTAACATCAATTTTACAAACTTCAAAAAAAAAAAAAAATACGAGTTGATTCTAATTATTACAACACTTTTCATCAATTTTAATATTTCATAGATTTGTCATTTGCCAATTTCTTATGATTATGAACTGGAATTGTGTTTAGATGGTGGTTGCATTATACATTTTAGACAATTAAACGTAATCATAATAGTAAATTCACTATTTTTTCAACTTTAACCGTAATTAAATGAAACATTAAATTGAAAAAGTTCACATAAATTCAAGTATTGACATGTTTGCAACTTTAGAAAAGGAAAAGGAACACACACAATCAGTGTCAAACAACAATAATAATTCTCGCCCAGGGGATGGCACAAATGATTAAGCTTTTAATTTTTTTTTAGAATGGTAGGGGATCAATTCTTAGTAGAGATAAAAATATCTCATTTAGTAAAAATTAATTGTGTATTTGCTTAAAAATGTATAAATTTGTAATTATACCCAATTTATTCAAAGCCTAATTAAATTAAAAGAAAGATTAATTTTCTTCAAAACTAGACAGTCAAAGTCAAGGCACCTCAATCATAAAAAAATAATAATAATAATTCTTTTTTATTTTTACTTGTGTTTTTGACATTATGTAATCATTCACACTTTACTCTACATGTCCTTTTAACGCTATGTGATCATTCACACTACGCTTCTACTTTCAATGTTATGTAATCATTCACATGAATTATTCTACTTTATCTGATGGACTTATCAAATACAGTCAAAAAGACCTAAATACCCTCACTTAGTCTTCACCTCTCTCTTTTTTTCCTTTCAATCATGCAACTGTCGATACTGTTGCCTTGCTGCCATTGCCTCACCAACCATCGCTGCATTCAGTGATGGGCAATAAGACTAGGCGAGGCAATAGCAGCGAGACGAGACGATTGCGTCAACAGTCGATGGTCACGCAATTAAGAGAGAAGAGAGGCCAAGACTGACAATGACATCTCTAACAAATTTATATTTTAAGTTAGCGTATTCTAATTTTTTTGACTCTATTATGTAAGCTTTTCAGTGAGATTTTCAGATCCTATAATAGAACTCCATTTAAATTGATAAAAAACCTCTACTGTATAATCCCTGTTTTTTTTAAAAAAAAAAGATTATGCAGTAGAGTTGATGATGTGGGATCTTCTCCGACATCATCAATTCTATTGAGATGAATTCTATCAGTTTAATTAATTACCATTTCTTGCACGGGAATGGTGTGGAATCCCATTAGACGTGATCATCAATTAATAATATTTGATAAAAAAAAATACAGATTAATTTTTTATTTAAAATATATATTTTTGACATACATCCTTGCATGATTGGATCCCCACATCACATGCAGAAAGGAAGGCAGAAAGGAAGGCCGCTTCCTTTCTGCACGGAAGCTACTTATTTTATTTTATGGGCCAATCGGGAAATGACACAGTCTGCCAATTTGTAATTTTATTAAATTTTTTAATTTTAATAATTAAGTTTAAATTAATTAATTTGAATATAATTTTATCTAACATGTAATATTAATTTAGAGGGTGTGTTTTTATGTTGACTTAGTAAGTATCATATAATAATAATATTTACAAAAAATATAACTTATAAAAAAAAATAAACTGATTGTTGCTAAATCAACACATGATAGATAAAATTACACAAATGTTATTATAATATAACACATGACATCCCAAATCAACACATGTGGGTAAAATTGCCTCCAATTAAACTAATTTGGAACTAATAGACAAAATTAAAAGAATTAATAAAATTACAAATTTGTAAAAATAAATGAATTATTTTCATGATTAGCCCTTTATTTATTAATTTATTTTTTCTTTCATATATATTTATATTATGAGATTTTTTATTTATTTTTGTAAGATAAAAAACTAAAAAAAGTATTTAACAAATTTTAGTTAGTTAACATAAACCAATCAAACAAAAATATATAACTGAGGATGGAATTGAACAACTCTTTTCTTTTTTTGGTTAAATATTTAAAAGGCATTAATAAGTCACATGCATATATTTTGATAATTAGGAGTGTTTAATCGATCCTGATCAATTCTAGATTAAATTAGAATGGATCGAGAATGACGTTTTTAAAAAAATTCAAATCAAAAATCGAATATTGATAACTAACTTTTAAATAATAATTAACTTTAAAGATGTAATACCCCGAGAGCCCAGAAAAGTTAGTATATATCGAGGATAGTGTAAGAAAGAAAACAACACCAGCTGGATACCTTTTGGGCTGAATGTTAGCAAAGAACTCCCAAGTTAAGCGTGCTTGACCTGAGGTAATCCAGGGATGGGTGACCCCCCTAGGAAGTTCGTGTAGGCCCATCAGGATAAGTTGTTCCGGATCTTCCTATCGCTCGAGCGGGATGTTACAAATGGTATCAGAGTCGACCCCCGAGCCTCTGAACGCGGTGGTGGGGCAAACCTCAGCGAGGAGGCTGAGTCCCGAGGGGGGCGTGAGGCCCCTATGGGGGGTGCGTGTAGGCACCTTAGGCGAATCCCACATCGGCCATGCAAGGGGGGAGAGATCTGGGACCGGTTGTAAGGTCGCATGACGGGGACGTCATGTGCTTAAGGGGGGGAGAATGTAATACCCCGAGAGCCCAGAGAAGTTAATATATATCGAGGATAGTGTAAGAAAGGAAACAACACCAGCTGGATACATTTTGGGCTGAATGTTGGCAAAAAACTCCCAAGTTAAGCGTGCTTGACCTGGGGTAATCCAGGGATGGGTGACCCCCCTGGGAAGTTCGTATAGGCCCATCAGGATAAGTTGTTCTGGATCTTCCTACCGCTCGAGCAGAATGTTACAAAAGATGATTTTATTACTATATTAAAACTCTTTTTATTTAAAATTTTATCTAAATAATTAAAATTTAAACAATTACAATCAAACGCCATCTAATAAATGCTAACCAATTGTAATACCCCGAGAGCCCAAAGAAGTTAGTATATATCGAGGACAATGTAAGAAAGGAAACAACACCAGCTGGATACCTTTTGGTCTGAATATTAGCAAAGAACTCCCAAGTTAAGCGTGCTTGACCTAGGGTAATCCAGAGATGGATGACCCCCCCTGGGAAGTTTGTGTATGCCCATCAAGATAAGTTGTTCCGCTTTTTCCTATCTCTCGATACGGGATGTTACAGGTGGTATCAGAGCCGACCTCCGAGCCTCTGAGCGCGATGGTGGGGCAAATCTCAGCGAGGAAGCTGAGTCTCGAGGGGGGTGTGTGTAGGCCCCTATGGGGGATACGTGTAGGCACCTTAGGCGAATCTCACATCGGCCATGCAAGAGGGGAGATCTGGGATCGGTTGTAAGGTCGCATGACGAGGACGTCATGTGCTTAAGGGGGGGAGAATGTAATACCCCGAGAACCTAGAGAAGTTAGTATATATCGAGAACAGTGTAAGAAATGAAACAACACCAGCTAGATACCTTTTGGGCTGAGTGTTGGCAAAGAACTCCCAACTTAAGCGTGCTTGACTTAGAGTAATCTAGGGATGGGTGACCCCCCTGGGAAGTTCATGTAGCCCTATCAGGGTAAGTTGTTCCGCTTCTTCCTATCTCTCAATATGGGATGTTACACCAACACTTTAACATTTATATATATTGGGGCCAAGGCTGAGGCTGTAACGTCCCATTTTCCCACAACGAGCGTTAACTCGAGATTTCGGGAATATATATTTTTTTTTTTTTCAACATCAAACACACAACATAAGTCTCTCAATACATATACCTTCATCATAATCATTTCCCGTCAATCTCGATCGTAACTTCTTAGCATATCAAAATTTAATAATAAATAAACTAAGACAGGCATTAACAATCGCATCAGTGGAAGTAAGATCGAAACCTCAATGATATATAACCGACAATTCCTTTACAATAACCAAATCGATGTTTCACATGAAAATATCAAAATATTACATAACCTCTGAACATCGTAATCATAGTCAAAACCTAAACATAGCAGCTACATCTCGATGATATTCTTTCCCTTGGCGCCACTGCTTTCACCTGGAACGTTTGAATATTCCAGGGACATAGTCCAAATTAGATGCTGAATCATCTAAGTAAGAGTTCAAAAACGTTTTCATGCAGATATGAAAAATCATATACAAAATCGATAAATCCCGACATGCACCAGCCTAAGAGAATCCAACATAGCACTTAACCCTAACCGGGGAAAATGCAATCTCTCTAAAGGCGACACGACCACTTCGGCTCATTGGCAAAACAATCATGCTTAAGAGGGACAACCTCGACATATGAACCCGGGAATCACCCCATTGTCATTGTTAGGCTTTACGCTCCAACTCAAAAGCAATCCAAAACCCAACGCAACCCTAGCCCCAAGAGTGCCACATCAGCACTATCCTCGGAATCGACGTCACCTCGGCATTAATGTTATTGCTCAAAGGAACCTGGGGTGGTGTCCACTCGCAGCCCCGGCACTTGAGCCAACAACCGGGGTGGTGTCCACTCTCAGCCCTGCCACTTGGGTCCCGTAGGGTGAAGTCCGTCTCAGCCCCGTTCCAAGTGGGTCACCTAGCATTAATCCTAGGTACGCATCCCGAGTCCTGTCACTCTGGGCTACGTCACAAGTTACCAACCCACGTCCCACATGGACCACACAAAACAAGCCAATGCCGAAAAAATCATAATATGCATAAAAATCAACATCTCAATGTATGCAATTTACTGTACGAAATTCAATGCATGTGTAAATAACTGTTTGGACAACCATAATAAACCAAGCCATAGGGATGAACATTCACAGTAAACCATTCACATGTCACTTAAAATCTTTTCGGGTAGAACCACTCACAAGTCAAAACAAAGTTGGGGGGCGAACACTCACCTTTGGCGATATTTCGGTACGCCTCGATTTGCGTGCCTGCCTCGATTTGCGTGCCTTCTTCGAACTTCGCACGAGTCACTTCGTCTCAATCCTCAAGGCACCCTAATCATCACATTTATCCAACAATTATAATTTTCCTTAATTTTCTCACAATTTTCCTATTTTTCTCCCATTTTCTTCTCTAATAATCCAAAATAAATATCTACACAACTATTTTATCAAATATTTTTACATAATAATTCATAAAAAAATATTTATAAACCTCTGGAATTTTCTGGAAATTTTCCAGATTTTTCTCCTATTTTCTCAAATTTCCATAATTACTTTTCCTTGAGAAAATTTATTTCTCATCGATTTACTTCGAATATACTTAAAAAAAAATCACCAAAACTCATAAAATAGATTCCTTATACTTCTGGAATTTTTCCAGAATTTTATAAAAATTCCTCCTATTTATTTTCTATTTACATTTCCTTTCAAAAATCAAAAATAATTATTTTCTCAAGAAATTTCTAAGATAAAAATTCATCAAAATAAACTATTCATCTTTCTTGAATTTCTGGATATTTTTTCAGAATTTTAATTCCTTTAATTCTATTTTTTATCTAATTTTCTATTTTTTCAGTATTTAAAAAATACAAAAAATACCTCCGGTCATCTTCTCAGGCGACGGCGACCGGCGACCTTCTCCGATGGCTGATCTGAAGACACCATCTTGAATCTTTCTTCAATTCGATCACAATGGAATCTTCACATGGCCAAAAAACTTACCGGAAGCTGCCCGATTTGACGATTTACAGTCCGACTCCGACGAAGCTTTACGTTTTCCGGCGAGCCAAATTGACCTTCGATTTGAACTCCGATTGACACGAAAATTTCCAGATCAATTACCCATGACCTCGCGACCAAAAGCCCCTTATTAGATCGCTCGATCGATCACTCTACAACCCAATTTTACCTTCACTTGATATATATATATACATTCGGCCAAATGCAAAAACACCCCTACACCACTCCAAAAATTCCCAAAATCTCCAGAAATGATCCTCTTCCCTCAAGGATCAAAAGCCCCTTATTGGTTTCCCTCGATTCGCTCTCAAACTTGAGCGATTTGATGCTTCATTTTCGGGCAAAAACCCTTGATATTTATAGGCTAAATCCGACCCCGACGTGGCTAATTTCCGGCCAAATCTTTCCCCACATGCTTCCTAGACTACCCTAGGCCATGCCCTGACGAGATTTGCTGCCCAAATCTCCCGATTTTCTGGCCGAATCGGCGGCCAAATCTGCCATGCTTTGGCAGATTTTCAAAAATTACGATTTGGCCCCCTTTGAATTTTCTTTTACATTTTGGCCCTTATTCTCAAGCCCCTTAATTATCCAACTATACCACTAAGACCCACAAGATTAGGAATTCTCATTTCTCCCTTGAAATTTCTGAAAATTTACCGTTTTGACCTCCCTCGGGCATTTTTAGAAAATTACACTTAGACCCGATTGATTGATTTGACCTCAAATCCATTCGATTCTACCTAAAACCACTTAGGGGTTGTTCTATACATCGAATACTAGTCCTTGACACTCTATGCTGACTTTTTGGATATCGTTTATAACAATTTGGTAATACGAGCTTATTGGCAGCTGTATTTTTGCTGTACCAAAAATTCTTCCTGATTTCATTTCTTTTTTCACTAAAAATCATAATTTAAATCACTTGTCGTTTCTATACAATTTTCCTTGGCCATCTAGTGTTCGGGGTACTCCCTCTGACTAATTCGGTCGTCCAAAGCTGTGTTAGTGTACCCTATAGTCTTATTTTTTCCAAAATTCTAATTATGCCCTTTATCAAATATCATTTTTATCCTCAAATTATTCTCGGGTGTTACAATACCAACCGAAGAGTCAGAAATCTAAAGTGAGCTAAGAAAATAGAAATACAAAGAAATTGCCAAAAAAGATTACAACATATGGCATCAAAGGGAATAGATGATGTAGTGAAAATATATGGGGTCCCTTATTTTCAAAGACATAATAATTCTGCATGCAGCATTCTTATAGATCTAAGCATGTGAATGCCAAACATTAAAATTTTGTTCTAAAATTAGTGAAATTCGAATAGGGTTTTCCTTCTTTCTCTTATGTTTTCTAGAAAAAGGTTGATCTTTCAAATTTTTCTTTTTAGTCTTTAGAGATTGTTCGATCATTTTGCATTTAGATAAAATTGTGTATTTCTTTTCCTTATCAAGACAAACCCTTGAGAGGTTCTTTTTGGTACATGATTTTAGAAATTTTTGTAAAAGTTCTGAACTTCTCGAAGCATCATCTAAGTATTCATTTTTATCTGGAGTGCATTGTACACCAGAAGAAAGACTTTGAATGCTAGAAACTAGTGATAAAAACATACCAACTGAAGAGTAAGAAATCTAAAGTGAGCTAAAAAAATAAAAATACAAAGAAATTACCAAAAACGATTACAATATATAGCATCAAAGGGAATAGATAATATAGTGAAAATATATGGATCTCCGAGAGGTGAGAGTGAAAGAAAGAGTAAGAGGTGAAGAATGAGATTTTCAAAAATAGGGTTTTCGAAAGATGAAAAAAAAAATGAAAGGAGAGAGTGAAAGAAAGACTAAGAAGTCAAGTCTTTTACACTGAGGATTAGATTTGTAATTTTTTTTAAATTATCCATCTACTTGTCCACCACCTAGTTTAGATTGTCGGTCATCTCCATGATAAAATTCTTGGACATTGTGTTGGGACAAATGAGCTGCCTCATTCTCGGTCCCATTGAAGTTAATATCCCGAATAATGCTACACGAACGTAAAAGTGGACATAAAGTTGAACAACTTCAATAAAATTACCATATTAACCCCTAATGTAAAACACAAATCTATCCTTGATCTATTTCAGTCACCTCCCACTTTCTCTTTCACTTTCATCTTCACCCGCCTATTTTCAAACCCACACACACTCTCTCCCTCTCAAAACCACCCTTTCTCAAACCCAAAACCACCCTCTCTCCAACCCATTCTTATCTCCCCTACTTTCTTTCAAACCCATTTTTATCTCCCGTACTCTTTTTCAAATCCACCCCCGCAGGTTGTAGGAACCGTCATCGCCCCTTCCTCTTCCGGTCGCACCGCCTTGCCCCCACCATCGGCCACAGACTGCCGTCGCCCCCCCTCCCCCCCACAACTGCTCAAACTGCCATCACCCCCTCGCCAGCTGCTCGCACCGCCTTGCCTTCACCCGTCGTCGCTCCTCCAACTTTCTCTTTCTCCTTCTCCTTTCCCCCCTCTCTCCCTCTCACTCTTTCTTCTCGTTTCTCGCCGCTGTTGCCATTGACACAGCTGCCTTAGCCGACGTCCGTCGCCATGAACGCTGCCGCCAGCACCTCCATCTCCTCTCTCTCTCTCTCTCTCTATTAAACAAATATAAATATATGATATATAATATTATATATTATTTACATATTATTTATTTTCTTATCTATTTATATTACTTGAAATATGATATTATGATTTTGTTTAACTTTAAATATAATTTGTAATTTTTATAAAATATAATATTAAAATTTTGTATAAATTTACATGTAATTTCAATTCAAGCAATATAAATAAATAATAACATACAAATATTCATAATTATTCATACATGAAATAATTATAAAATACATAAAATTTTATGTGTTATATGAATGATAAGAGAAAAAATATAATTAGAATTATAAATTATTTAAACTTGTTATTCTAAATAAGTGGAAATGGAGAATACTGAATAAAAATAAGTAAATAAATTTATTTGATGCAATTCATACACATTTGACTTTTTCCTTGTCTTGGGTGGGGGAGAGGAGAATTTTCTAGTGAAATTCATGGCGTTGATTTAACAAGAGTTTTTCTTATCTTTTATCTATTTTGTTACTTTTAAAAATTTTCGTTTATAAGATATTAAAATTTTTAAGAGTATAATTTAACTTGTTATTTTTAAAAAATTATTTTGTAATTTTATTTTATTTTTTAAGTTATAAAATACAAATTAAATTATAAATCATAATATTATTATATTTATTTTTAATAAAAAGATATATTCTTATATTTATCACAATGTAATTATATTTTTTTTCTTGTTTAGTCTATATTTTTATTTAAAAAATATGTATATTTAACCCAATTATATGCAAATATATTTTTAGTAAATATATTATATATTTGTGTTACTGACCCAGAAAGAGGGGGGAGATGGAGGTGTTGGCTGCGAATGGTAGAGACGGACCGTGATGGAGGCGTCGGATGTGTCGGCGAGAATGAGCACAGAGAGAGAATGAGGTGAGAGAGGGGGAATGAGAAAGAGAGAGGGGGGGGGGGGGGGGATGGAGGTGTCGGCCGCAGAACAGCGGAAGCAGAGACGGACAACAGCTGGATTTAACAAAATATAAATCGCAACTCTGAAACTGTCACCTCTATAGAAATGACAAAGATTTATGATGTATGAACTCCGCAGCCTATGAAGAAGTAAACAAAATCATATATAGACACATATACACACTACCAGTTTGTCTTGTAGTGCCACCTTTATACACAAAATAATCTACTCTCCAGAATCTATAAGCCAGAACCTCAAACACCTCACAATCAAATAAAAAAACATATTCTTAATTTTTTATTTTCACAACTAAATCATCATCAGCAGCAGCACATCAAAAAAACAACCAACAAAGTAAATAGAAAAACTAAAACAGAAAAAAGAAAAATATATAAATGTATGTACGGGGGCGAACAGCAGCAGCGAGTAGCCGTTCGAGCAGCGATGAGGAGCCGGCGGTGGGGAGGGGACGATGGCAGTTTGTGGCCGGTGGTGAGGGCAAGGCGCTGCGACTGGCAGAGGGAGGGGAGACGGCGGACGGTCCTCGCGACGGGAGGGAGACGACGGACTGTGCTCGACTAGATAGGGAGCAGTGGCTTGGCAAGGGTTGGGCAACGACAGATGCTGCAACCAGCGGTGTGAGTCTGAGAGAAAAAGTGGGAGAGAGAGAGAGTGGGTTTCAAAGATAGTGGTTTTGAGAGAAAGTGCGTGGTGGAGAGACAGTGGGTTTGAGAGAGGGGGGTTTTGAGAGAGGGAGAGTGGTTTGAAAATGGGCGGTAAAGCTGAGAAATTAATGTCAAATTCTTGCAATTTTTTGGTATCAAAATATCATGAGAATTTAAAGTTGTCCAACTTTTAGTCCAAGTTTTTCAGTTCGTGTAGCAATATCCTAATATCCCAGCTAGCGACCATAGTGCTGTGGTTGCCAGCTGGGATGTCAGGCTGCACAAATAATTGTTCAATGTTTCAATGTTAGGCTGCTCAAATAATGTAAGGATAAAGCAAGTATGAAATAGTGTTTTATTTTATATTTTAAAACATAACAAAATGTCATCCATTATAACATGTTTTGTATTTTATTGCTAAAGCGTGATATGTCACCTACTGCCTCCATTATTGTACGGAAAAAGGGTCCTTATAGACATGAGATATCTCCATCATTGACGTTAATTTTGTTTTGACAATATTGGAAGAAGTTAAGGCCCGTGGATAGCCTCAGCTGGTGATGATGTGCGGGGTGACACGTCACCATACTGCAATGCCTTTGTTGTGGGAGTGTGTGTGTGTGAGGGGAAAAGGTTGGAGAAGCTGAGACACGAACTAGCTCTATATATCTTTGTCCCCAACAATAGCCCCATATTAATTCCTCTCAACGTCCACCACCCATATAATTTTTTCATCATTATGTTTGGATAAGATCTAGGTTAAAATTTATAGTTTGAGATATTTAATTTTTATTTTTGATTGACAATTTTTTTAACATTATTTTTTAGAAAAAAAATTAAATTTACATGACCAAGAAAAACCACAATGCCCCATTAATCTTATATTAAATTATATTATTGTAAATTAATTAAACATAAAATATCAAATATACTCTTAAATGGAGAAAAATGGCATTAATTGGTAAATTGAGAGCAAAAACTAGAGAAAAAGTAGAACAATATCTAACCACTAACCCAAATAAGAAATAATAAAATTTCAAAAATCCAAATAATGCTTAGAGAAGTATTATGCTGGATGGATTCAGACAATAAACATTATGAAAATATTTAGTGACATGTGTATATATATATATATATTCTTAATGTTAGTAGGTTGAACATATATATTAGTAGTTTAGATATTTTCTTGCATTTTTTTATTTTAGTTGTGAAGTTTGAGGTATGTCCTGCATTGGGTAAATTTAACATATATTTAACGAACTTTAAACATGTAATTATTTATTCATTGAACTTTGAATTGTTATTATATATTCACTGAATTTTACTCAACGTCCTGATAATTCAGTGAATATATTCCTTGATGTCACATTATCCATTATAGTATATGTGATCTTAATGTTTTGAGAAATTCACATAGCACCTAAAAAGTTAAGGATCCTAAATCACAACCATTGTTTTGTCCAATGCATCGGGAATATGATTTTTGTTATAATTGTATAACAATGGCACTACAATACAAGAGGGAGGTGAATTGAGTTATATTAAAAATTTTAATTGAACTTGAATTTCTCTTTGTTAGAAAATAAAATTTTGAAACAAATAAATGAGATTTTAGAAAAATAAACAAGTGATAGAACTAACAAGATAAATGAAACAAAAGTAAATGCAAAGAAATAGATACAAGGATTTATAGTGATCCAACTAACCAAGCTTAATCCATTATCTTAACTGCTCATTAAGGATTTTTCAAGCAATCCAATCAAGCTTAATCAACTGTCTTAACTATTCATTAATGATTTTTCAAGCAATCCACTGAAAACCTTTTATCACAACCAATAGACTCTCTAGCATAATCTGCTAGGAATTACAAATCTCTTGGCTCCTACTATGACAAGTAGACCTTTTAATAACAAGTTAGGAAATATAAAAGATTATACAAGAAGTAAATTCTAAGAGATGAATATCTTAGATATACAATCTCTCAAAATAATTACATGGCTTGAAAGTAATTTAATACACTATGAATGTAAAGCCAATGAAATATAACTTTGTGACCTCAATGGAGAAATTCGAAATATACTTGAAATATTTTTCTCATTTTGCCTTGTGACTCTTTGATGAGTGGACGATGAAGGTTCGAAAGCCTTGAAATATTTGAAAATTTACTTGAGAGCCTTTGGGAGCTTGTAAATGCCTTAGATATGCACAATGGACACTTTACTAGTCTTTAAAATGAATTTGGGGGTATTTATTGACATTTGGAGATACTATTCCAACGGTCAAAAATACTGTTCATAGTTATTGTTCACAATTACTATTCACAATTATTGTTTATAACAGTTATTTTTTTAATTTTTTTTGCATTTTGAAATTACTTGAAAAAATAATTTTAGTGAAAATAATATTTTTTGAAATACATACACTATTTTAAAAAATATTTTATAAATTAATCCAAAATAATTAGGTATTTTAATTTGTATATTTATTCAAAATATTATTTTAATTTTTTAAAAATTAATTACAAATTAAATAAAGGAACTTGGCTCAATATTTTGGCATTATATTTTCTTAATAAAATTAATTTTTATTTTGATACTTAATAAAATATATAAAAGCAAATTGGAGCACTAATGATTAATAAAATAATTTTATTATTAAAATACAATTATTTTTCATCATCAAAAACATATCAAATGTAAAACATCAATTTTGAGTACAAAATTGAAGTATAAAATAGGTAGAATTTGAAAATGAAATTTACAATTTAAGTATAAAATTTATTTTTGGACTAAAATACCCTCATCCTCCATCCCTCCCAGCCACCCATATCCATTTCCATTACATTCGTTTGACTCTACACTATTGCTTAAAATGCAACCCCAACCCTTTGAGGTAAAACTTTATTCCACATTTTTATTTTTTTATATTTAATTTTACTTAAACTAATGAATATAGTATATTTAGTTAATTCTTAATTCTAGGAATAATTTTGAAATTTAATATATATATATATGTATTACATAATACAAAATTATGTATATATGTTTTTTTTTTCTTTTGTACAAAATTACTAGCGTCGAAATTCTTGCACAGTAATAGATTCCATCAACCCTGAACAACTCGCACGCTGATCCTCATCAGTTCGCAATCTTCATTAAATTTGAGATTTTCGAAGATGATCCTGTATATAATTTTTTTTTATTATTTATAGATAATGTTAACTATTGTTCTAAAACTAATGGTTAATTAGTAATAAATATATATTGTTTTAAATAATAAATATTTATTATATCTTATTTTTAATATCTAATTAATTTTATTGATTGATTAAATGGTTCAAAATATGATGCATTTACAATCAAATAATATAATCATTTAAAAGTTAAAAACAAGATAAAATAAATACACTTTATCTCATTATATATATATTTTAGAAAAAAAAATAGTATACAACAAATTTTAATTGAATTTTAATAATTAATATATATTAAACTAACGAAAATATGATAAGTGATTTTGACATTACTAAATTTATAAATCTAATAAACCCGCCCATATTGTCATGTATCATAATTGATCTCTGGATTGTGTCGGGCATTCTTATGTTGCCCGACATGGCCCTCCCCCCCAGTACAAGCCATCCCCCCTACATACATGCATACATATATATAATTTTATATTTGTTTTAAATATTATTATGAATTATTATTTACATAATTACTTTAATAATTACAATTATAATTATAATTAATAATTTATTTATTTTTTAATTGTAACAAAATTTATACATATTTTATATTTTTTTTAACTGTATCTGTCAGATAGAAGTGTAATCGAAGTGATCAAATTACTCAAAAGAGTTTGACGCGATTTAATTGGGGAGGAGGGGGAAATAGGGCATTTAATTGGATAAAAACTTTAAGTCTGTTATTGACTGGACTATATCAGTGTCAAGTAACATAAATAGTTAATATTTTTTTAAATTTTTATTATACATGATTTGAACATTTAGTCGATTGAGTTAGTTCAGTTTTAGAAAAAAAATTAGTCTATTCAATTTTTTGATTATACTCTTCTTTGATAGATACAGTTAAAAAAGACATAAAATACGTATAAATTCTGTTATGATTAAAAAAATAAATAAATTATTAATTATAGTTATAATTGTAATTATTAAAATAACTATAACTTTAACTGAACAAAATAGAATTAATAATTTATTTAAATAATAATTTATAGTAATATTCACAAAAATATAAAATTATATGTATATATGCATGTATTGGGAGGGGTTCATGTCGGGCAACATAAGAATACTAGACTCGAGCACGAGATCAATTCTATGTCATGTATACATGTTAACCAATTTAATTACGTCTTGGCATTTGAGAATAAATGCAAAGCCATAAAGGACTTTGAGTGCTACATGCGATGATGCAAAGAAACATTTTGAGGATATTGTTTCAGTATTTTTGAAATATAAAAAAGGCTAAAAAATATTTTTAAATTATTTTTATAATTTTAAAAAAGTTTCAAAACTATTAAAAATGTGTTTCTATCAATAAAGAGGTTAGAGACAAAATTCCGTCTCGAACTCAAAATTTTTAATTTTTTTCAAAATTTATTTGAATACATTATAAAATTTATGTTTATTTTTAGATTGAATAACTATTTTTATAATCTTTATTGATGTGGCACCACCTAAAATTACCAGAATACCTCTACGCGCTAATAGTGTCACCCGCCACGTGGATCACCAGAGAGACTAACACGTGGCAAGTCAACAATTCAGAGCGGAGCCCGAAAAATTCGGACCGGACCACAAGACCCGTTCCAACTTGACCGGGATCCTCAGGAGTCGGGCCCGCTCATCTCGAGTTTTATCTCGGGTACCCCAAAATGGGTCCACCTATAAAAGACAAGGATTCTCACCAGGTATCTCCAAGCTCTACAGCTCTCACATTTATTTCTACTTGCATTTACTCTACTAATTTGAGCGTCGGAGTCCACCCCGGGGGATCCTAGCCCC
Source organism: Diospyros lotus (assembly GCF_014633365.1). Lineage (NCBI taxonomy): Eukaryota > Viridiplantae > Streptophyta > Magnoliopsida > Ericales > Ebenaceae > Diospyros > Diospyros lotus. The sequence goes on along the minus strand of NC_068349.1, from coordinate 1,134,462 downwards.
GATCCTCCATTGTCTTACAGGCTCCATACCCAATGTCCGAGGTACTATTCCCGAGGTTTAGTCGCAGAGGTGGCACGTGGTGGTCGGTCCCAAAAAGCATCATCATTTGGCGCCCACCATGGGGCCGACTTCCAGACTAGCCAGCCTCTTCCTTCCCTACCTCGCGCTTCGGACTTCAACTCCTCACTTCGGACCTCGGTCTTTCCACAACTGTCAAACAACTTTCGTTCATTGTCATAACTAACTACATGGCTCCTCGAAGAAACATGACTCGTAGTCAGGTTGGTGCCAAAATAGAGGCCCCGCTGCAGGGGGAGAATCCACCATCTCCGGCTAATCCAATGCCGGAGGACCGACTCACCAGGTTGGAAAACCAGGTCCAATAGTTAATTAAGTTGTTGACTGGTTATCTACACCAGAATGAACAACATCGTTTGCATGTGCCCTCTCAGCGGGCGGAACATCAGTCACATCCTCTTACTCGGAAGCCACGTCAATCCCGTTAGACGGACTAGGAAATCCACTCATTTGAGGCGACAGGATCTACTTCTACCCCCTCACGAGAAAGAGGGACTTCGCAGGAGAGGCGATTGCGTTTCCTGAAGAGGCAAGTCCAGGAACTTAAGAAGGGAAATGAAGAGCTACCCCACCTCGGCTTTAACCAACCCTTAAGCAAGGGCATCATGGTAGAGGTTCCACCAAAAAGGTTTCATATCCCATCCATCAAGCTCTATGATGGAAGCACAGACCCCTATGATCACGTAGAACTTTTCTCCTCTCACATGCTGGTGCAATCAGGGTCCGACGCGATGTGGTGCTGGGCATTTTCGGCTACTTTGGGAGGTCATGCTCGGACTTGATACTCTTGTCTTCCCCATCGTTCCATCAACCGCTGGGAAGAGCTGAAGACCTATTTCTTAGCCCATTATGCTCCCTTAAAGCGCCACCGAAAGTCTTCCATGGCTCTGGTAAACATCAAGCAAAACCAGGGTGAATCCCTAAAGGATTTCGTGGCTAGGTTCAACGAGAAGGCATTGAGTATCAACAAGTTCGACTAGCGGATCGTAATAGTGGCTCTTCAGAATGGCTTGAGAGCTAGGCCATTTGCTCAGTCCTTAGCCAAGACTCCACCTTGTACTTTCACAGAAGCCCTTGCACGGGCTAATAAGTACATCAACGCGGAAGAGGTGATGAAGGTGAAGCGGGCTGAACAACCTGACAAAAAAGAAAGAGAAAAGGAAAAGAAAAGACCAATGGTGGAACAGAAGACGGACTATCACCCCTCTCGAACCCAAGATCGCCTAAGCTTTGGGGGTGGCTATGGCAGCTCGGTGAGTTATACTCCCCTCAACGCCAGTCGAGCAGAGATTCTACTGGCATTAGAGGATAAGGATTATCTACAGCGTCCTCCACCGCTGAGGTATCCACCCAACACTCGAAGCAAAAGAAAGTATTGCCGATTCCACCGTGACCATGGTCATGTTACAAAAGACTGCATCCAGTTAAAAGAAGAGATTTAGGAGCTTATCAACTGGGGTTACCTCCGAGATTTCGTTGGCCAAGAAGGCGTGAGTTCGGGTAGAGTTGAGTCCAAGTTGGATAATAGGAGAAGGTCTCTTACTCAAGATTGCTTTTGAAAGCGAAGTTGGACACCGTCCCGGAGAGAAGGAAAACAGCCCGCTGGGGATGGATGAGCTCCGAGATCTGTTGCAAATTCGGAAAGCTGCGTGTAATCAGCGCATTGCTAGGTATTATAACCAATGAGTCCATGCTAGGAGTTTCATGCCATGAGATCTTGTATTGCGATGGTTCGACGTGAGTCATCCTCGAGACGCAAATAAACTAACTCCGAATTGGGATGAACCATACCGGGTGGTAGAATCCTTAAGTCCGGGAGGCATATCGACTAGAAGACATGGAAGGCAAGTCCTTGAAGCATACTTGTAATGTCCAAAACTTATGGAAGTTTTTTCAATGAGGAGGGGAATTCCTTGAACCTCTTTGTACTCTTTTTTACGACTAAGGGTAAGACTTCGGATTCTCTCCTCTAATAGCAATCTCACAAAGGCCAACACTTCGCCAAAGAAAAATCCAAGGGTCACGAGCCCTAGGCCGTCCCCAAAGATGGACTAATGGCCACGGAAAAACTCATCTAAGGGTCATGAGCCCTAGGTCGTCCCCAAATGTGGATTAATGGCCAAGGAAAAACTCTAGCCCAACACCCTCTTCCGCGAGGGAGTGGCTAAAATCCAAGGGTCACGAGCCTTAGGCCGTCCCCAAATGTGGACTAATGGCCAAGGAAAAACTCTAGCCCAACACCTTCCTCCACGAGGGAGTGGCTAAAATCCAAGTGTCACGAGCCCTAAGCCGTCCACAAGCCGAAGATGGACTAATGGCTAAGGAAAAATTCAGAGCCCAACACCCTCATTCACGTGAGAGTGGCGAAAATTCAAAGGTCAAGTGCCTTAGGCCGTCCACAAGCCAAAGATGGACTAATGGCCGGAAGAAACTCAACACCCTCATTTGCGTGAGAGTGGCGAAAATCCAAGAATCAAGTACCCTAGGTCATCCACAAGTCAAAGATGGACTAATGGTTGGAAGAAACTCAACGCCCTCCTTCGCATGGGAGTGGCGACAATCCAAGGGTCAAGAGCCCTAGGCTGTCCCCAAGACGAATGTGGTCTAGGGGTTGGAAGAAAATCAACCCCCTCGCGAAAGTAGCTAAAATCCAAGGGTTAAAAGCCCTAGACCGTTCTCGAATTAAAGAAATGTAGAAGGTCAAGGAAGGAAAATCATAGCTGGGCACAAGCCAAATGGAGCTCAATAGGTGCGACCTACCTTGGGAAATCTCAAGCCACACCTACGATAAAAAAGTCCAAAGAAATAGGTTAGTCAAGTTAGGGTTTTTCTTTGTTGCTTTTAACAAAATATATATATATATATTAAGTAAAAAAAAAAAAAAACAAGCGGGAAATAAATTAGAAAAAGGAAAGGTAGGGGGCAGGAGCCCCATGGTCTACATATATGTATATATATTTATATATATTAAAAAAAAGAAAGAAGGTAAAACGAGCAGGGGGCAAGGGCCCATGGGAGGCCGGCCATGGACGATCTCGGTCAGGCCAGCCCTGGCTGAGGGCGGCCAGGTCGGTCTTGGCCGCGCCTTAGCCATGGCCGAGCTCGACCATGCCGAGATCTTGTGCATCTTGGGAAAAATCGACAGTCTAGTAAAATTAAGCTACTCCTCGACCTAACATGATTTGCAACCCTGCTCAAGGAGTGGGGGGCAAGTAATGTGGTACCACCTAAAATTACCAGAATACCTCTACGCGCTAATAGTCTTACCTGCCACGTGGATCACCTGAGAGACCGACACGTGGCAAGTCAACAATCTGGAGCAGAGCCTGAAAAATCCAGGCCGGACCACAAGACCCGTTCAAACTTGACCGGGATCCTCAGGAATCGTGCTCGCTCATCTCGGGTACCCCAAAATGGGTCTGCCTATAAAAGACAAGGATTCTTACCAGGTATCTCCAAGCTCTACAGCTCTCACATTTATTTCTACTTGCATTTACTCTACTAATTTGAGTGTTGGAGTCCATCTCGGGGGATCCTATCCTCGGTCCTCCATTGTCTTGCAGGTTCTATACTCGAGGTCCGACATCGCCAAGTCCGAGGTACTATTCCCGATGTTCAGTCGCAGAGGTGGCACGTGGTGGTCGGTCCCAAAAACCATCATCATTTATATTAAAAATTACATTAATAAAAAATTCCTATATATTTTTTTTATTTTCCCCATTTCTGTTTCGTGTGATATTCATTTCCTGTTTCTATTTTTGTGGAACCTAGCTTGTACGGATGGGAGGTATAAATCCATAACCCATGTGGAACAACCAAATTTATTAACTCAATACAGACATATGTAGATAGGTAGACATGTAGATCAGCATCAAGAACAATTGAATCATTCATAGATCGACCAAATTGAAAGTAATTAATAAGAGACGGAAAAACCCGGGGAAATGTAAGATGTAAAGATGGGAAATTATAATAGCCATTCTTTTTTGGTAGAATTTGCGTATGGTCACGCTTTGTCTTTATTTGATTGATAGAGGGATTCGTTGAAATTAAATATTTTTGGTTCAATTAATATCTTGTGCTCTTTGAAATTGGGTGAGATCTCTCAATAATGATCAAAGAAATTGAGGAAAAGCTTGGGCAATTAACCATCATTATTTTTCTTTTACACACACACACGTGTAGTATATGAGACCGAGCCGTTGAAAGAACAAGATTAAAGTAATTAACACAAAATCCAACTGTTATTCAAGCTGTGACGAAGGTAAACATGTGTTTAAGCGGCACCGAACAATCAGAGTTGTGTTTGTGAATCGACGGCGACAAAGAGTAGCAACAATTCGTATTGCATGTAAATTGTTGCATTGAGAAATTGGAGTTGTGAATCGATTCGTGTTACTCAAAAATGATAGTATCGAGAACAGAATTGTCGATTCATGTTTGTGAATCGATGGCACCGTGACACTAAGTAATCGGAGTTGTGAATTGACGGTAGCACTGGGCAATTGAACAACAAAAGGTAACGATGATAAGGGAATGGCTAGAGAGATAAAGAGTAGCAGTAAACTATGACAAAACGATGATAAGGGCTTGCAAAGGGAAACCCTCAACTTAGAAAACATCGGTTTAATCCTTGTTGAAGAATAAGAAGAGAAAAAATACAAGATGATCCAATCACACTCAAACATAAGAGATTTTATCTGAAAAACCCTAAAAAGGAAAAATCACGGCCGTTAGGACGATAGAAAAAAATATCACTATATAGTAAAGTTTACAACTACAAAGCCTAATATTCTCTCTTTAAACCCAAATCTCAATTACACCTAATTCCTAACTCTCACCGGTCTCTCACAAGTGATTTGCTCCACTTAACTAACAAGCTAACCATCCTATTTATAGACTTGTTCAACAAGGTTAAGATTTCCTTGTCCACCAAGACTAAGGTTTTCTTACCTAACAATAGTTTCCAACTGACTATAAAATAAGATTACAGACTAAACAAAAAATCAATTAAGAATAGGAAATAATCTTCAAGACTAATTAAGATTTATCACTAAAACTCCCAACAATCCTTATCCCATTTTATTCGGTATTTATTATTTTATGTATATCAAAAATAAAAAATAAAAAAACCCCTATTCCATGTCCTTTATATTATGGGCCAAAACTGTAACGACCAATTCCGGGTATCAGTGAAGTGTATGAACTCAAACTAATTAATTTATTTGGATAATAATCTTAGAGAATTGTGAGGAATTATGCATGATATTTTTAGGTGTTGTGCAAAGGAAATAGAAATGTGTAGAAGTCAAACGCTTGACTTAAGAAGAAGTGAGACCCACAATTATTTGCAAGGTATGTGTGTGGTGATTATTTGAAAAGTTTGTGGCGTCTAAATCAAACCAAGGTATTATTTGCATATAAGCATTTTCCATTTAAGTTATTGTGTGTAAGGGTAGTTTTGTAATTATGAAGATATGGGATATATATATATAAGTGAGGAGGGCTTGTTTTTCATTGATTAAAAAGCAAATTGGAGAAGAGAGAAAGAGAGCTGAACGGGAGAGAAGAAGAGCCAAAGTGAACTAGGGTTCTTTCTTTTCCTATTTCTTCTTGATTTTGTGCTTCCAAGAGAGGTTGATCAAGTTGGGTTTGTTCCCCTTCTTCTTTCCTTGCTTATTTTTCTTAGTTTTTGGGTGTAGAGTGAAGTATTGCTTTTGTTGTGGTTGCTCTTCAAGTGGAATCCTAAAGAAAAAGGTTCTAAAGGCAAGTTCTAAACTCTTTTTTCTTCCCTTTGATTCCTTTAGTTTTGGTATTGTTCAAGAAAATCTTGATTTGGAAAGCTATGTAAAAATTGTTGTAAATCTCTCAAACCCTTTGTTTGATTTTATTGGTTTCATTTGGGTCTTGAAATAGAGGTTGTAGCACCCTTTGGGATGAGGGATTATGGTGGAATTAGAGTTTATTGGAGTATTGGAAGGTTTGGAAGGGGTTTGAAGGAGTTTAGGGGTGTGTTGCTCGTCATTTTTGGGATCTAGAGGTTCAAGAGTAGACTCTGGGGTGTTAAGAGTTGACTCTGCATAAAGGAGTTCTCGGCTAGATCGCCTCTAGGGATGTAGGAGTCGATTGTGCCTCTAAAGTCGACTCCTAGGGTGTCAAAAGTCGACTCCCACAATAGACTATATTGCGCACCCTCTACTATTTTAGTCAGAAATTTTTGTTTAGATATCTGATTAATTAATCGTTTTAAGTTTCATAAACTAGACTCGATAAGCATCGATTTGGTATATAATTTGTGGGTATTTGGACAAAAATTGGATGAGTTAAAGCTCGATAAACTAGAAGCTAGAAATTAAAATCTTCAATTCCAACCCAATAATGTTTTGGTGTTTAAGGCATAACTATTTGTGGCCTTGTCCAACTTGAAATCCATTTTTTGTACAAAAAAATTAGGCTTATTAAGGTTTGTTTTAGAATGTATTTTAGATAATTTGAATATGTTTTGAGGCCGTAGCAATCCAGCTAATCTTGGCATGGAATGTGGAGTTCTTCCACTTGAGAAATTTGCTTTACCCCAATGTTCGAGAGATAAATAGTTTATTTTGGGGCATCATTGGAGTATGATGAGATTCACTGATAGGCAAGATTAAAATGCTTTTAGATGTAATTCTTTATGAGAATAGAAGAGGTTCCCTGAGCATTGCTAATGCATTTTGTATTTGCTAGCCAAGTAGGTTTATTTCTCCATACATTTCTTTGTGGAATGATGCTGAACCTTATCGGGGTAGGTTCCAGATGGTTTCTATTTGGGGTGGTGTTATATTTTGATTTATTTATTATTACACATTGCATGGTGATGCATTGGGACATTGGGCTATGGGTTTGCATACATCTATGATCATGTTTTGTGTTTAGTGGTGGCGTGAGCATTGGCATGACATGGTTGGCTTGTGAGTACCGACCTGTGTATTATAGGTGAGCATGGACACATGGAGTATGTGTATATGTGAGTTCTTATGTGGGCGTAGCATGGTCTGATGTTTGGCTTATGGGGGCCTTGACATCACGTTTATGCTGCATAAGTCGTGTATTTCTTTATTGGTTGCATTGCATGTTAAGGATATGGGACTCTGGGGAATGATCTGGTGTACACCTCGGGAGTCTTTGGATGTGGAAGTTGTTTGGGCCTGATGGGGAATGATCTGGTGTATACTCCATGGGTGTACTTTTAGACTTCGAGGAATGATCTGGTGTATACCTTGGAAGTCTACAATAGCCTATATTAGATTACAACAGGTTTGTATGCGGGACTTGGGGGCCAGTGTGTGTCTTGTCTTATGTGGACCCCAAGGACTATGTGTATGCATTGATGCATTTACGTTATGATTTGGCATTGTGGTACATGGCATGGTTTGATATGCGATACATATCATGGGTTGGTATATTTATGGGCGAGTCAACTATCAACCCTGCTATCTTTTTTATATATACACTTGCTGAGTTTTGTGACTCACTCTTGCTTTACATCATTCCAGGTAAGCGTGGAAAAGCAGTTGAGGATGGGACCAAACTTAGTTCTCCCTATGTTAGATGTTGTGTACAGAGGCACCCTAACTGGAAGATTCTTGGATGTTTTGTCTTGTATTGAGTCCAGGAAGGATATTGTCTTGCTATGCTAGACATGGTGTTTTTGTGTGTGCGGGCATGTGAGCCCTAATGTTGTCATCAAAGAATGTATATTATAAGATTTTTGCTTCAGGTGTGTATATTAGTGAAAATCTCTTTTGAGATGTTTTGTTGAAGTTTGTATCTGTATCCATTTCCGTGAGGGCGTTCTCAAAACTCTTGTGTTTACGGGACTTTCGGGAACGGGTCCTTACAAAAACCTAACCCAACTCCCGTTAAACTTTAATATATTTTAAAATTAGGACACCTTAACACATCTCATATTTTTCTATCATATAAATACTTTAAAATCTCAAATTATTTCTGATATATACAAAAAGTGAAATAATGCAACAAGGCATTGACAATAAACTAATTTTGAAGATTTAATAAAATAATAAGATTGCGTTCTTTTTATTTTTTAATTTTTAATTTAAAATTCATTTTTTAATTTTTTATTTTAGTAGTCTAATTTTAGAAAATTGAAAGCACGTTATCTTTGTCATTTTAAAAAATTATTTTTTAAAACAGAAAATTAGAAAACACGTTCTCTTTAAAATTTTGAAAATAATTTTTTAATGATATTTTATTCAATAAATTTGATTATTCAGTAAATTATAAATATTTAATATTAATATATTATTAAAAAATATATATTTTAAAGTTAATGAATTTTATAATATTTTTTCTCATTACAATTATAAAATATGAATAAATAAATAAATAAATGTGTTTTGAATTTTGAGTTTGTTTTTTATGAAAATACTCAAAACAACTTTTTGTTGTTATGAGTTTTCTTTATATATTTTTTTTATTTTCAAAAATATATTTTTAAAAATAAAAAAAAGAACGTATTTTCATTATTTTATAAAAATAAAAAACTTGAAATGAGTTGAAAATAATAAAAGGAATGTAATCTAAATATTTTAAAAATAAAATATCAATAGTAAAGTATCATAAAATTAAATTTGACAATGGGATGAGCTCAATTAAAGATTAAATTTTTATTTGAAAAAATATATATTGAGATAAGAAAATAATATTTTATGTAATAAAATAAAATAAAACAATTTAAAAATTACGTGTAAGCATTCCTTTTCTCACCTTATTCAAAGTTATTTTTATTTTTTTTAATTTGTGTGCATCAAATCGAGAAAATTTAAGGTTACGTACTCTTTATATTTTTAATTTTTAATTTTGAGTTTTAAATTTATTTTTAATTTTCTATTTTGATAGTCTATTTTTAGAAAATTAAAATGTGTTTTTTTTATTATTTTAAAAAAATTATTTCTTAAAACAGAAAATTAAAATATGCATTTACTTTAGAATTTTGAGAAAAATTATTTTATGATATTTTATTCAATGTATTTGATTATTAAATGATAAAATTAACTCTTTATAATAAAACTTTACTATTAAAATAAAATAATAAATTTGATTAATAAATTATTGACATCTAAGTGATAATTTATATTAAATATTATTATACATAATATATGTAATATACTTAATAATATATTATATGTTATCCTATATTTTTAATTATAATATAGATATGCTATATTTTTTAAATTTTAAATAAATATAATTTTATTTTTAAAATTTATGAATAATTTTTTCCCTTTTCTTTTTTAGAGTCAAAATATAAAAAATGAATTGTATTTTCCATGTTTTGGATTTAGAGATTGTTTTGACTAAAAACAACCAAAACAACATTTGGTTTTCTTTATATTTTTTTTAATTTTAAAAAATGACAAAGTAAACTTATTTTCATTATTTTAAAAAATTGATAATTAAAAATGATTTGAAAACACCAAATAAAACGCAACTTAAAATTTTCAAATCTACCCATTTGAGTTGAGTTTGGGTTAGCTCATATTCATTATGGAATATAGAAACTTTTTTCTTTATTGTTAATATATTGATTACTGTAATTTACGTTGTGCTTGATTTTGAGAATATTTTGATAATGAGAATTTAAATGTAAAATTTTAATACACTTGAAGTTTAATCAACGAACATTTAAATTTAGTAGAGTAATATTTTTTTAATCAAATAAGGAAATGTTTTGGTTGAATAACAAAGCTGTACTTGACTAATTGTTATTTGAATCGACCAAGACCTAAAAACTTAAGGGATTAATTGATTATACACTTATATTACTCGATTATATGATGAAATAAAATTAATCAAATAATTAAAAAATTAATCAACTAAATGATATACTAATCAAATAATTACATTCTTCAATAGTGTAATAAATTTGAGAACAAATTACAAGTTTCTATACTTATTTTATTAATCAAATAAAACAAATTTGTAATAAATACAAAATTAGAAGTCTCTATACTTATTTTTTATGACACCTATAATGATATTCTATATTAATGTTTTATATTTTATGTTACGCTAACTAAAATATCACACTCAGATATTTAAATAGCATTTACTCTTAGAAGCATCTTCCTTTATATGAAGTCATGGTGAAACGATTATGTTACGTAAAGGATTCTATTTATTTCCTATTAAAAGATAATTATTATATCTAAATAATTAATTTATTAAAGATAAACTAATCATTTTATTTCAAATCAATTCTCAATTTAGCCAAATGAAGGAACGCAGCTAAACCTGGACCGGTAATTTATGTTCCCACTCCAATGGGCTAAATCCATAATTTAACTTCTGTAGTTTCTCATTTTTTTATCCGATCATACGATTTTTTTTTTGTTATTTCAATGATATTTATAGATAATATGTTTTTTGATAATTTAATACATAATTTTTTTTATATAACAATTTAAATTTCTCGTTATTTCAATTACACTTGGACTATACATTTTAGAGTTAATTGCACAACTCACCAATACATGATCTAATTGCATTTCTGTTCTTTCCATTACATTTTTAAAGTTTGTAATTGACTCAAAAATACATGATCCAATGATATAATTGAAACAATAAAAATTTAATTTGTCACAAAAAAAAAGTATATGGATTAAATTATTCAAAAATGCATTGTCCAAAAATATAATCAAGTTAATGAAAAATTTAAGTAATCATATGAAAGAAAACGTGAAAGTGCATAAATAAAAATATGAATTTGACCCACTAGAAAGCTAGTGATGCAAACCCAATATGTTTGAAATAGCCGGTTAGCAACTTTAGCCAAATAAAACAACTTTTGAGAGAGGGGAATAAATTCAAATTATTTGAAATATTTATTTTCTTCTGCTTTGGCTGGGAGTTAGATTGGGTTGTTTCATTTTAAAAATTATTAAATAAAGTATTATATTTTTAAATTTAAGATCAAATTAATCATTATATTTAAAAAAAGATTATAAATTATTGTTTTCTTAAATTTGATATCACATTAACCATTATGGTATATGTGATCTTAATGTTTTTATCGATGTTTTAAAATCCTAAATTGAACAAAAAATCTAGATAAAACCCAAATTCAAATTTGAAGAATTTACGTAACAGAAAACAACCTTAAGACTTAAGATCCTAAATCACAACAATTGTTGTTTTGTTAACCAAGCAAAGCAGAGCGCGGCTGTTATTACTAGTGATGGCTTATTAAATCAATTACTAGTTAATTCTATGGTGACATGTGATGTGAATTAGTTTTAAAACTCTTATATAAAATATACTTAGAGAGTATTCGAATGACCATGTGTCGTCGTTGCCCTCTTCTATCACCATTAGGAGCATGGTCATCAAGATGGCCCCAGGAATATGAGTTTGGTATCACTCTTAAACCATACACTAGAGTCATATTACAAATAAGGGTTCTAGCATAAATTTTGCTTAAGACATCTTAAATCGGCCATATAAACTCTAAATTCCTTAAAGATAAACAAGCTTTCGGATCTTACTCAACTTGTTAAAGAATTAAATTGTTCCGTATGCAATATGACCAATTTACATTGTGGTAAGTGTTGAAATTAGAAAATATACATTTCAATAAGAGACGAAAATAATTATATCTAAGTGTAGGGGTGTTCAAATTCTGACATGAATTAGAAAATTGGTCCAAACCAACCGATTTGGTTTTTGTTTCACATTTTTACTAGTTTTTTATCCAATCTTGTTCGAGATCAATCCAAGAATCAATTGGTTCAAAATAATTAATATTACTTATTAATAATAAAATAATATGATATACATATAATGTATTATTATAATGTAAGGTAGTTGATTTTTGTTTAGATTTTTTAATGAAAATTTTTGTTTGAGTGATATATATAAAAAAATGTGTAAGAAAAAATTATTCATAACCGGTTAAGATTGGCCCAAATCAAACCAGTCCAGTTTTCAATTTGAGATTTTTAGAAATTTCAATCCCAATCTGGTTTAGTCCCAGGTTAACTAAAACTGAGTAAATACCTTATCTTTTAGTGCATTTAAGTCAAAAAAATGAGATACAAATGTAGATACGTATCAATTAAAAATATTAAGCTAAAAAATAGAACAGTGAAACTCCCTCGAGGTTTTATTGCACTTCCTGATTGAACAATTAATTTATGGACATATTATTTAGACAATAATTATGATATTTTTAATAATACTCACACATTAAAATTTTACAAATAACACTTCAAATTAATTTAGGATGGAGAAGATAGTTTGCACTGTAGTAAGAGAGAGGAGAAGGAAGGCTGCGATGACAGAAATAATTGCCCACGGATTTCTGAAGTAAGTTTGAGTTAGATTAGCGCGCCATTTATGCCAACGCGTGTTGCTGTAGTCAATGAGATTCGTGTACACCTTGTGAAGGTTTTCGTTCAAATCCAAGACTAAACCCTTAGACATTGTGTTGAACAAATCGGCTGCCTCCTTGTCAGTCCCAATGATGTTGTCAATAATTCCTTTCGAGCTCAAAAGTTTGATATCTAGACTATCGTCGATGATGCAGTCCATGAACGCGATGAAAGAAGTGATGTCGTTGCCAGCGGGGATGTGGCAACGCTCGAAGGCTATGAGATTCAAGAACATTGATTCAGTAGAATCAGCAACTATGAAATTGGGAAGTTTCAAGGTGCCGTTGTCGAAGGTGATGCGCAAGAGACTTTTGCTTTCGCTTTTAATGAAGCGGACACCGGCTTCGTGGAGCTCTGTGGCTGGGCGAACGACGTTGTGGCCGACTCCCCTATTCTTTCTAACTCCTTGATTTGAAGATTGGGGGGCTGCATCTCCAGGTGTGTGTTGTATGTGGACCAGGCGCTGGTAGCGGAGTTTAAGCTCGTGAAAACATTTGCACATCTTTGGGTGGAAGCCTTCTGCTTCATTTGCAGATTGGGGGGCTACATCTCCAGGTGTGTGTTGCTTATGGACCAGGCGATTGTAGTAGGAGCCAACCGTGTTCAAACAATATTTTCCCATCTTTGGGTAGTTGCCTTCTTTTTCATTTGCAGATTGGGAGGCTGCATTTTCATGTTCGTTGTGTGTGTGCAGTAGACCCTTGCGGTAGAGGTCGAGCACGTGCAAACATTTGCCCATCTCTGAGTACTTGCTAATGTCGTAATAGAGAAAAAAAAGTATGCTCTTATTCAATTCTTCAATGTCAGGCTGCACAAATAATGTGGAGCCAAGATGTGCTGTCCTAGTTAGCTATCCCCTTCTCTATCCATCCAATGTGTGTTAAGTGGGTGACTTGACTGATTTTTATTGGATGGACAGAGAAGGGGACAGCCAGCTGGGACAACAAATTTTGGCTCAATAATGTGAGGGGTAAACAAGTATGAAACCCTGGACATGAATTCAGGACATGAGGACACACGAGATATGCTCATGACATTGTGGAGAAATGTTAATTAATAAAATATTATTTTATATTTTAAAACATAACAAAGTCTCAAAAGATTTCGATAAGTATATTTTGAAGTGGTAAATATACATTTAAAATTCAAAAGTTAAAATTCTAAATGAATAACTCCAATATTTTAGTTAACAATCACATATCTAGTCGAGGTTTTAGAGAACAGAAGCATGAATAATATGAAAACCGAACGATCATGCAACCAAAACATGAAAAAATAAAATAATCATGTAATTACCAAGTCAATAAAAGTGAAGAGAAATAAATAAATAACACTGTCTTACAAGTGTCCCCTCCCATGACCTTATGAAAAATTTTAAGAAAGTATCAGAGATGTCATGTGAGTTTGTCTCATACGTGTTGTAGTGTCTGATACCAATATGTCAACCCATAGAAAGTGTATGTACTTTATAAGTAAACACAATAATATTTTATTGATAATGTTAGAAAAAATAAGAAAATCCATATAAGACAAAGTGTAAGGTTACAAAAGTTATTTTAAAAAGTCAAACTCCTCGTCAACTTATGATTTGACTTTGAATACTCAATTAGCACGAAGAACCTAAATTTCAAATAAATTGTACTTCCAAATTACTTGACGATGAATAAGGTGAAATAGCCAAAGTCATGTAGAAAATAGGCACCAAAAATATCCTCAAAGGTTAGATAAGAATAATTGTTAGAAGCATAGTTTAAGCATGAGAAAGTTTCAAAGTACTTATATGTGAAGCCTTTTTTCAAAGATAATTCTAATCAGAAAATCTCCCAATGTGATGCAATAATTAGGATTTAAGGTTGACATTGGGCAGGCATCTCAAGATCCCTCTATATCACATGTCCTAATAATTTCATAATTTCTATCCAAATTAATCTCAAACTCGCAAAAGTAGAAGAAATCAATTACATGAGCAAGGCCAACTAATTTCCCTTATGATCCTCATTATAAAGCTCAATTTGAAAGGTATAGAAAGATCTCGAAGGGTGAGCCAAATGTATGATAGTCTACATTACTCTTACATGCTTGTAAACTATCTCCCAAATTCTTTTCTGGTTGAAGTATTGGAGTGACATCTTTCTGATCAAGTCCTAGGATAATTACTTTTGTTTTGATTGTACAAAAATCTCAAGTTTAGATCAATTCATAATGTAGTTCAAATCTCATATGAAATCTTATGAATTGAATTAGTGATTGATATTTAAATCCTATTTATTTTTAAAAAAGAATGAGAAAAGCACTCAATGTATACCTCAGCATCTTGTAGAATATGTTTGAGTTTGAGCAGAAGCGACATTGGTAATTGATTCTGCAACATCAACATATCGGCCCTAATAAATGGCATGACATAGAGCTCTCCATGTTGGCTGAAGACGGGATCATTGCCGAGATAATACTTTTCCTCCTTGTAGACATCTAGTAATTCAAGTATGAAACACCCATCCAAGATCATCATGTCCACGAAATTATCATCGTTTGTTTGCCATTTAGAGTCGAGGGAATCGTACGATTCCTTCAACTCTTTAGCCATTTTCATTATGAGGTCAAAGATATCTTTTTGGGTTCGACTTGATCGATTGATGCAATTAAAGAAAGCATGCAGCTTGTGAGCCTCCATCCATGCCAGTTGAGGCTCCCCGTGGTGGTACGGCCCGAACGACACCACTCGAGGTTGGTAGGCTGTCTTGTTAATGTTTGAGATAAAGGGATGGACTTTGTAGATGGACGTTTCCGTCCTCCCCGATTGTTCGGGGTTGTAGAGCATGGGTTGCATCTCCACCACCATACTGCCCATTTCTCCGTTCGCTAGCTGTAGCTTGCAAGATTTGTCACCTTTGATTGATAAACTGTAGCATCGGACAACTATAAATACACTACAAGCTGGTTAAGTCAAGGTTAACTATAAATTAGAATATAAGTACAAATGCACCACAGATTTGTCATCCTTGATGAACTGTACCATTGTGTGTTTGATTGGAAAAAGATAAAAAAGAAAAATATTTTTTTAATTTTATAAAAAATAATTATCACCTTTGCTAGTTGCAATTTTTTTATGAAAAATTGACTAAAATATGTTTCAATGTATTGTACCATAAAATTTTTTAATAAAAAATATTAAACAATCAAATATGTAAGCATAAAAAAATTTTCATCCATATGACATTTTTAATAAAAAACAATTATAATCAAACACACCAAGTTGGTTAAGTCAAGGTCATCTTATGGTTGTTGAAGCTGCCAGCTGGTGGTTGTTGAAGCTGCCAGCTGGTACCGTGTTTATGTTTGCTGGGAGATGTTATATCCTTAAAAAAGAAAAAAAAAGAAATAGTCTGATAAGTAATCTCTATAAATTGACTTGATTTTATAATAATTCCATACAAATTTATAATAATTTTACCTAACTTCATAATAATTCTATTTAAAATTACAATATATAATTCTATTCATTACTATAAATTATTATCAATTTTGAGTAAAATTATTATGAATTTATGTGTTTCATATCAAAATTTGTAGGAGTTACTTGTGAGACTTATTTGTATACATAACATTTTCTATGTTTATTTATAAATTCATTTTTAATTTTTTTTTTTTTTAAAAGTGAATCACAGGTTATCACATATCTCACCACTAATCCAAACAGGAAACAATAAAATTTCAAAAGCTCAAATAACGCTTAGGGAAGTGTTATGCTGGATTGATTCAGAATAAAAAAAATTTGTGATATTTGTATATATATATATTAGTAGTTTATATCTTTTCTTGTATTTTTTATTTTAGTTGTGAAGTTTGAGATATGCCCTATCTTTAAGTTGTAAACGCTTATCGGTTTTTTTCCAATCAAATTCTTATTTACATAAAAAAAAATTAACTTTTGAAATTAGAAGTGCAAATATAATGTTTAAAAATACAAAGGATAACCATATTTATTGAAAAAAATAAGAAAATTAAAAAAAGTGTTTGAAAATTCAATCAAAAAAAAAAAAAGGAAAATTCAATCAAGTTTTTGAAAATGAATTTACTTCAATGATTCAAAGATAAATTAGAAATTAATTTATTTTTTATTCAAAAATAATTAAATTTCTGTTAAATTATGGACTAATTGATTTTTGTATTATTTTAAAAATAAATTGAGATTTTACTTGAGTACTCGTTAGAGTTTGTGGTTACATTTTTTTTTTTTTTTACTTTTTTCTCTATTTTGTTTTCTTAAATCATCAATTGAAAGCACTATTTTAGAAAATAAAAAATATTTTCTATGGTTAAATAAAAAAAATATTTTTTGAAAAACTTTTATGACTACAAAAATTTTATTAGAAAAGCAAACACAGCAACAGCATGGCACTATCTGTGAGTTTATAGATAAAAACTTTGTGGACACATGCTAATAACTGTAGACGAAACTTTAGCCTCCATGTTGGACTGGGTGGGGCCCACTGCTCCCGCTCCAAAATTCAAAATAATTGCTTCAACTATATCCCTTCTAAAGCTTGAATTTTTTTTATATTTAATATTTAAAAAAAAAATAGTGCAAGCCATTTAAATCAATAAGTTAAAAATAAAAATAAAAATTCTATTATAACAAAACCTAATTACAGAAATTAGCGAAATTATTATATCATTTTTTTTAGGGGGCGTTTGTTAATCAAGATATGGGACAGAAAAATCAAGATATGGGATGTATCCCAAACTTCTATAATTTTCAACATGTTTGTTAAATTTATCTGAAAATTCTTAAAAAAAACATTAATGACCTCTCATCTTGATCTTTCAAGATATACTTTTCTCTTCCCTCTCAAGATAAGCATATCTTGGTCTTTATAGATAAGAAAAAAAAGATATTTATATCCTTTAGTGCATTTTAAAAACTTTAACAAATAACTTGATAAAAATCTTGCAATACTTTCCAGTCTTATTTTGATTATTTCATATCTTAATCTAAAATATATTCCAATCTTATTTTGATATTTCTCATCTTACTCATTTTAACAAATGTGCTCTTGGTGTTGAAAATGACATTTAATTGAAAAAGATAGGGACGATTGGATTGAGGTGATGTTTGGAGCGAGGAGGAAAAGGACACGGCGGAACTGGGAGAAGAGGAGGCGGTGGGAACTGTAGCCAGTGGGCTGGGCCCAACACGTGGGTGAAGGGAACAAAACTGCAGTCCAGCCTTAAACTTTGAGGCGACTGTCGTTTCTTTGTCGTGATTCCAATTATATGGCCAGTTGGCCACACACAAACACGCCCTTTGACAAGTGGGTACTATTGATTACTATAACTGATGTCGTTTCTTTGTCGTGATTCCAATTATATCGTGATTCCAATTATATGGCCAGTTGGCCACACACAAACACGCCCTTTGACAAGTGGGTACTATTGATTACTATAACTCATGTCGTTTCTTTGTCGTGATTCCAATTATATGGCCAGTTGGCCACACACAAACACGCCCTTTGACAAGTGGGTCCTATTGATTACTATAACAATTAATAATAATAAACAAACACGGCCATCCGTTTCTCTCCACCCCCGTCATTATCCCTACCTTTCCAAATTCATTGAATGGCTCCCAGACTTCTCATTATATTGCTCTTGAGATAGTTAGTTTGATTAATACAACAATTTTGAAAATATTTTAGATAATCTTAACTTTCGATTTTACAAACTTCAAAAAAAAAAAAAAACGAATTTATTCTAATTATTATAACACTCTTCATCAATTTTAATATTTCAGCTGTATTGAGACGAAGTCTCCCAGTTTAATTAATTAATAATATTCGGTAGAAAATATAGATTAATTTTTTTCTTTAATATATATATATATATATATTTTGTCATAATAACATCATGATTGCATCCCACATGCTAGGAAGCCGCCTTCTTTTCTGCATTGGAAGCTACTTATTTTATTTTATGGGCTAATCGGGAAATGAAACAATCCGCCAATTTGTAATTTTATTAAATTTTTTAATTTTAGTAATTAAGTTTAAATTAATTAATTTAGATATAATTTTATTTAATATGTAAAATTAATTTGAAGAGAGTGTATTCATATTAACTTGACATATTAGCTGTCATATAATAACAATATTTACAAAATTTATATATATATAAATAAAATATATATAATTTTTTAAAAAAAATAAATTATATATATTTTTTATCTTTACTGGTTAAGTCACAAGCAAGTTGGTTAAGTCAAGGTTGTTGAAGCTGCCAGCTGGTACTGTGTTTATGTTTACGGGGAGATGTTATATCCTTAAAAAAAAAAAAAAATAGTCTGATAAATAATTTCTATAAATTGACTTAATTTTATAATAATTCCAAAAAAATTATAATAGTTTTTACCTAACTTCATAATTGTAACGCCCCGCTTTTTCAGGCGCATTATAAATTGGAACAATTCTAGGACAATAAAATTTTTCTTCAAACACTAAACTAAACCGCATCATTCCTCGAATCCGTCCCAGAATTCTCAAATATTTTTCTCGAGAGAGAATCATTGTACATATTGAATGCGGAAACAATGATCGAAACCTGATATCTTAATATGAATTATAAATAAATTCTTATATCTTTAATATTTCTCAAAACGTGCTGAAAATAAATTAAAACGTATATAATTAACATTTCAATATATCATGGTACATTTACTCATTTTTTGGTGTCTCGCGTCATTACACATCTTCAACCTCTGTATCATCACTGCGAATCCCGATTGGAATGTTGAATGTTCTAGGGGCGAACCCAAGTTAGATGAAGAAACATCTAAGTAAGGGTATATCATGCTATGTCTTGCGTGTATGCAATGTCTTTCATCGTAGGTGTCAACTGCACCCCTCATGTTGCCTACCATTTTAGCGACCACCTCTTTCGAAGACGGGGTGTATGGGTGCACCCTTGATAAGGCAGCGGTGCCAGTTCATACTCCCTACGACCTCATATGTGTGTGATCAATGACATCAACGTATATTTATGCGTTTCATAGTCAAGTCATGGATGCATTCTACGTGATGGATACATATCAAGGCATGTCAATATGATGAAAATATTTTCGAGAAAGTACCACTTACATTCTCAAGCTTATCGAGCTACCTCGATATTCGCGCATTGCCTCTTGCATCGCCTCGATTTGCGTGTCATCCTCAAAATTTGCACGAGTCTCTTCAAATTCAACCTTAAAGCATCCTAATTACCATAATTATTTAAATAAACATTAAAACCTATTTTTCCATAATTTATGGTATTTTCTATAATTTTTTCTCTATTTCTTCCTATTTTTACTCAATAATTTCAAATTAAATATTTCTAAAAATGTTTTCTCAAATATTTCACTACGAAAATTCATAAAATAATATTCTGAAATTTTTGAAATTTTTTTAGGAAATTTTACTCACCTTTACTTAGCATCCTCGATTTCCTCGGTATGCGTGCCATATTCTCGAAAAGCGTGCCTGGGCCGTTTTTCTCACTAAAATCTACAGGATATCACTAAAATATAGTTTCCTATCTTTTGAGATTTTCTAGGATTTTTCCCCATCATTTTCCTATTTTTCTTCTTTTTCTTTTCTTTTCTTCCTTTTTCTTTCTTTTCTTTTCTTTTTTCTTTTTCTTTTCCCTCCACTTCATCTTCTTCTTCCTCCTTCTCTCCCCTGCTTCCCGCACAACCACCTGCAACTTCTTCTTCTTCTTCTTCCTTCTTTTCCTTCTTCCTTTTCTTTTTCTTCTTCTTCTTTTTCTCTTCTTCTTCTTCTTCTTCTTTTTTTTTTCTTCTCTTTCCTGCGTGCGGCTTCAGTGCACTCGCCCAGCCACCGCTTGCAACCCCTCGCCGCCGACAACGCCTGCCTCACCGCCCTCACCGGCTGCCGACGCTTCCCGCTGGTCGAGCACCGGCCTCCGCCCTGGCTGGAAGCAACTCGCGGCTGCTGCAACCGCGGCTAGTTGCTGCTTTGGCGCACCAGGTTGCGGCCATTGCCGCACCTAGCTACTGGCCTCGCTTTGGGCTGCTTCCGACTTGCGATCGTGGCTCATTTCGGCCATCTCTGGCCGAACTCTAGGCCGTCTCCAACTCGCGCGCAGCCATCGTTGCTCAACCCGTCGACCTCCCCTGCTCGCCGCAATTCCTTTATGGCTGCCATGGCCGGCTTCGGCCAAGGCCTCTTTCTCTCCCTTGCTTCTCTCGGTCTCTCCCTCAATCTCTCATTCTTGGCCGAATGCTCTCTCAACTCCCATTTTCTTGCTGCTTTGAATTTGGCCAAATGCATCTCAATTTATAGGTGAGCTGTTGTACGAGATGCATAGATAGATATAGATATATATATATATATATTAGATCACATTAATTGCACAATCACACAAATTCGGCTGCCATATCTTCTTTCTCAAATCTCGCTGCTGCCATCTCCCAATTTTCAGCCAAAAATCTCAGCCATTAAAGCTTCACAGAAGCTGCCTCATTCACGCACATATGCACGTGCATATATATATATATATACAGCTATTTATTACACTTTAAATTAGAAAAAATTATATATTAAACTCCAATTTTATCATAATATCACTTGGGCAACTCCATAATTTCAATTATATCCTCAAACACTGGATTAAATTGCATTTTAACACTGAAAACGCAAAATTAATAACTTGAAACTTAATTAAAAGGACGATTTTGCCCCAATGTCCTTACCGGGCTATTATTTCATTCCGAAACCACTGAAGGGTTGCTCATTACACAAAACCGAATCCCCCCTAGGGTTCCGTTGATTTTTTAGGAGTCCCATACGACGATTTAGTTTTACAGCCTAAATGGTAGCTGTATTTTAGCTGTACCGAAAATCGTTCCGAATTTGATTTCTTTCGATACCATAATTCCTATCTCGATACGCTCGTCGAGATCATATAATTTTCCTTAAATAATTTCAATCTGAGGCATTCTCTGCAGTCGATTCGGTATGTATAACTACTATCAAACCAATTTTTCGATATCCTAAATTCATCGAAATCATGTGGTAATTTCATATGAACATGGGGTATTACAAATTCATTTTTATGTTTATTTATAAATTCATTTTTGATATTTTTTTTAGAATAAAAGTGAATCACAAGTGTCACATATCTCACCAATTATAACATATTTTGTATTTTATAAACCTAAATGTGACACATCACCTACTAGCTGTATTATTTTATGGAGAAATAGTCTTCATAGACCTGAGATATTGTAACATCCCACATCGATTGATAGAAAAGATCGGAACAACTTATCCTGATGGGGCTACACAAACTTCTCAAGAGTCATCTATCCTTGAACTACTCCAGCTCAATCACGCTTAATCCCAGAGTTCTTTGCTTGCATTCAGTTCAAAAGGTATTCAGCTGGTGTTGTTTCCCTCCTTACGTATCCTCAATATATACTATTCTCCTCTGAGCTCTCAGGGTATTACATTTTCTCCCATTGAACACATGACATTCTCGTTATGTGACCTTATAACTGGTCCCAGACCTTTTCCTATTTGGGTTAATCGGGAAATGAAACAATCTGCCAATTTTTAATTTTATTAAATTTTTTAATTTTAGTAATTAAGTTTAAATTAATTAATTTAGATATAATTTTATTTAATATATAAAATTAATTTGAAAAGAGTGTATTCATATTAACTTGACATATTAGGTGTCATATAATAACAATATTTACAAGATTCACATATATACATAAATAAAAAATATATATAATTTGTAAAAAAAATAAATTATATATATATATTTTTATCTTTAGTGTTTAAGTCACAAGCAAGTTGGTTAAGTCAAGGTTGTTGAAGCTGCCAGCTGGTACTGTGTTTATGTTTACTTGGAGATGTTATATCCTTAAAAAAAAAAATAAAAAAAAATTGTAAGCACCCCCGCCCATTGACCCGGACTACCCGAATGGGAGTGCCTACGGAAGAGAAAAAAACTAAAACATAGGACAATAACCACCCTAGCATGCATACACAAAAATAAAAACAGCAAAAACGAAGCTAAACACATGCATGCATTATGGGTACCCCGTTATTACAGTGGTCACAAGAAAAATAAATGAACAGAGACTCCTGTGCCGACATACACGAGAATCGAGAAAAAACTTGGCACAGTACAAAATAATAGAGTAAATCATACTCAGACATTAGAGTTGACAAGGATTGACGGGACTGCCTGTACACCATACCAACTCTGCCACTAAAAGATGACTCCCTTGCCATGGCCCACGCTGCCATTACCTGAAATGATGGAAAAACAAGGTGAGTCGAGAGACTCAGCAAGCATAAGGAAAGAAAGGCTGAAGGTTGTAAAAATCCAATAAACTCTTCCCAGAATCAACCCTCAGGTACACACAAGTCATGAGACGCTATAATTTAATAGTATCACATAATAAAAGCACATACCGGTCCTTGAGGCCCATATAAGACACCTGACACCCAAGAACCATACCAACATGTCGCTGCCCTGGATGGTAACAAATACCTCCAGCAAACCTGTGCGCGCCATCCTTGGTCGGTACTCTCGCCACCCGTCCATGTCGGTACTCCCAACACCCGAGCCATAGGCTCCCTCGGAACGGTACTCCCGTCAGAGAACTAATAACTACCGGTAATCATGTAATGCATATAAAAATGCAATGGCGTAGTGAGTATCGATGTGATACATGGCGCCCATACATCTAGGCATCAGGCCATGCTCCGCCCATATAGTAAACCACACGCGATGCATATGCCCGTGCTGGATGTAACCTAACCAAGGTAGAATGTCTGTGTCCAAGCATACTCAATAAATGAATATCCCAACGTGCATCCCGTACCCATGTACATATCAAATCATGAACAGTAATACAATATATATAATCATGCAGTAAATCACATATCGGCAGAGCTAGTCAGCAGTGCCCGGCATCGGTCAACGGCCAATGACTAGGGGCGTCCACCCGATGGTCCACATCAGGGCTGTACAATAGTCTACCCCAACATTACCAAACAGTCGACCCCTGCCCCACTAGTCGATAGCTCTAACCGAACCATAAATAAACCTGAGAAAAACTGTAAATAAACCCGCACTTCTAGGAATCTAGTTCCCAACCTAGTTCGGCATCATTCCCAAAGGGAGTAGAGGCGATACAAACCCCCATAGACTTACAACAATTAAAATTCTAGATAATTTAAATTAAAACAAATGAATAATAATTCAACAAATAAGGCTAAGTGCCGAATTAAAATAAGGGAAGTGATAAAATATGAGAAATCACGGGGTCTTTAGCGGGAATTGAAGAACACGAGGAGAGGGTTAAGAGCTTGCCTTTATACGGCCGTTTCCTGCCATTCTTGCATTCCCGCTGCAAAGTACAACGTTTAATAACGATTAATAAAAATCGTGGGTCACACTAATTAAATCTAACCATGTAATTTAAATAATTTAATCGTCTAAAATCCTACATAGGCACACCGTAAATAAAACCCCAACAAATTCTATATTTAATTTAAATTATATTACTCCAATAACATCCTCAATGTATATAATTAATTAATATGTAATAATAACCTATGTTGCAAGGAAACGGAAACGGGAAACGGGGAAACGCGGAAACGGAAACGCGGGGTAAACTGTAATTTTAAAAAATATAGGGGTGTATGTGAAATTAATATATCATTTATATACTATAAATAATATTAAATTATAATTTTACAAACTAGATATAATATTACAGTATTACCCTATACCACAAGCTCTCAGAGATGAGAGACCCATGCCCTTGCTGTCAATGGCCGATTGCGCCGCTTTCTTCGCCTGCCATCGTCGCCGACTCGCCGCCTCTCTTGCTGTTGACGCGTTTGTTGCCCTCGCCGTCGATCTCGCCTCTCTCACAGTCGATCTCTGCCATCGTTGCTGTCTCTCTCGGTCGCCATCGATGAGTCTCTTGCCCTCAGCTTCGCCTTCGTCTCGCCTCTCTCGCAGTCGAAGTCTGCCACTGTCGTTCGTCTTTCTCGCCATCGACGAGTCTCTTGCCCTCACCATCGCGTTTGATCTCGCCTCTCTCACAATCGAAGCGTTTCTGGCACCGTCACTCGCTTCTCACCCTCGTTGCCGCCCACCGCCGTACACCATTTCTCGCCTCGACCGTCGCTACATACTCCATATCTCGCCTCGCCGCCGCCCGCCGCCGCCTCGCCTCTCGGTGACGATCGTCCTCCTCGCTGCAGGTGAGTGACTGGTCGCTGGAAACGCGTTTCAAGTGTGAAACGCGTTTCCCAGATTTTCTGTAAATTGCGAAACGGCCCCCAAAACGTTTCGCAATTTACAGAAACGTTTCGAAGGCCGTTTCAGGTCGTCTTCACGTTTCCGAAACGGGAAACGGTTCAGAAACGCCGAAACGACGCTTCCGAGCCGTTTCCGTGCTTCATAGATAATAACAAATCACTAATATGTAAAATCACTCTCTACTTAACATATATATATATATATATATATCTTATTAATAGCATATCCACATCTCATTATTAACCTGTATACACGGCTATGCCAATTCTTTCCTTTCCTTTTATCCAAATTTCATTGCACTTACACAGAGTGTTTACACATGTATATATATATATATATATATATATCTAGATATATAAATTGACACACGGCACGTTCACTGCGACACAAACGCTCACACCCTCACAATCAAAATAATACACTCTCATGCACACAATGCACTAGTATGTATATATATATATATATATATACTTGCACACTAAATTAATACACCCAACACAGCATAATCACTCAAATTACCAAAATCAAACTTATAATTAAAAATCTAACCGTACAAAATTATTAATACATAATTGCTTACTTACCCAACTAATTAAATCACAATTAAACTTGATTTAATCCTCAATTTCCCCTAATTTCCTCACCAATTCCAGCCTCAAAGTGCCTTCTTCTTCCTCTGGAAGCTCTCTGTTTATATCCTCAATTAAACTTCAATTGAAGCCTTAATAGCAGCAGAAATCGGCTAAAAATGCATGGCCAATTTGGCCTTGAAATTGGCAAAATCAGAGGCACGTGGAAGCTGCAGCAGGGGGGCACCAGCATGCGCCACGTGGCCGCGGCTGGCTGCCAATTGCCTTGCCCCAAAACGGCGTCGTTTTGGGGCTGGGCTTGCTGATTAAAAATCAGCATTTCCCTCAGCCGCGTGCGCCACCAGCCTCAACCCCGCGCCCCCACCCTGCCCTCCCTGCGCTCTCATGCCACTCGACCAGCCACTTTCTCTTTACTTTTATACACATTTTATTACATTTAAATTAAAGCTTAGACACTTCTGCAAATTACATTTCAACACCCAAAACTCCTATTAATTGCACACTCGCCCAACTTCCATTTCTTTCTTATTTTACTTACACCCTGACATTTCTAAAATTCCACCCATTTAATTTATTTTATTATTTCCCTAAATACTCCCTAATAAATAATTATTTTCTTTAAACACTAAACACTCAATAATCACCAAAATACAATTTAAATCATTATTTCCTTATTTCCTTAAATACTCCCAAGTAATTTAATTAAATAACTAAATTTCCTATTTCCTCAAAATTATATAAATAAATATTTTTCTTTTAGATCCCCGAATATTCCATACTAACTTCAAATACCATAATTAATATTCATTATTTATGTCTCAAATTTCAAGGTGTTACAGAAATGGTCTGATAAATAATTTCTATAAAATTGATTTAATTTTATAATAATTCCAACAAATTTATAATAGTTTTACCTAACTTCATAATAATTCTATTTAAAATTAACAATAATTCTACTCATTGTTATAAACTATTGTCAATTTTAAGTAGAATTATTATGAATTGAATAAAACTGTTAAGCATGGCATTTTTTATGTTTATTTATAAATTCATTTTTGATATTTTTTTAAGAAAAAAGTGAATCACAAGTGTCACATATCTCACCAATTATAACATATTTTGTATTTTATAAACCTAAATGTGACATGTCACCTACTAGCTGTATTATTTTATGGATAAATGGTCTTCATGGGCCTGAGATATGTCCCTCGTTGACGTAAATTTTGTTTGACAATATTGGAAGAAGTTACGGCCATGGGGTCACCACACCGCAATGCCTTTTGTGCCTTTTGTGTGTGTGTGTTGAGTGTGAGGGGGAAAGGTTGGAGAAGCTGAGACAGATATCATTTTTTCATCATTATGACTGGATAAGATCTAGTTTAAAATCTATTAAATTTCTTTAAAATTTATAATTTGAGATATTTAATTTTTTTTGGTCATGTAAATTTCTTTAAAAAAATAAAATTTATATGACCAAAAAAAAACGACAATGCCCTATTAATCTTACATTAAATTCTATTATTATAAATTAACTAAACATAAAATATCAAATATATATATATATATATATTATAACAAAACAGCCGTCTATTTTTTTTCCTGCCCATTTTCACTTTCTATTTCAATATTTTATTTATTTTTTTCTTACTCGAAATAAAATTTTTATAGGTCATTAATTAAGTCTAGATTTGTGAAAAATATGTAATTCTTGGAACCTGTAAATGGTTTTATTCATAGTTGAATAGTGTTTGGAGAATGTATAAGGTATATGAAGAGGCAAAATCTAATTCAGATTATTAATTTTTAAATATTAATATAAAATTTTAATTAAAATAAATTACAGAAAAAATAGACTTTTTTAAATCAGGAGAAATCTTGAGATATCAAGTAATACCGCCAAATACCGACTGTCAAGTATATTTTTTTAAAAAATAAATTTAATTTTTTATTTTATTTCCCATAATTTATCTCTCATTCTCTCTTAATAAAGCCACCACTCAACACTCTAAAACCCTTAATTAGTTTTATGCAAAAAAAGTACAAATCTTATATATGTTTATGTTAGTACTTAATTTTGAAAAATAATTAGTTTGTCGGTTATGATAACTTAGTTATTTAGGCAAAATTGAATTATTTTAAATAAGTCGATTAAATTATTTTGACAAAATTACTATTTTATATAGGCTATTTATATTTACCATATATTGTCATATTTCTTTTGAAAATTTTATTATGTTTTATATTTTTATTATTTATGTTACTAATTTATTATATGTTATCATATTATTTATTATTTTATATAATCTATTTATATTTATCATATGTTAAATTAATTATTAGTTTATAAAATGTGTAATTTTTGAAATCTATAAATAAAATTTATAATCATGAGGTTGTTAATTTTAAATAAATTCAATACATATGAATTTTCGTGCATCTTGTTGCCACTATTGGGGATAAACTAGTATACTCTTAAATGGAGAAAAATGGCATTAATTGAAAATTTAAGAGTGAAAACTGGAGAAAAAAATAGAAAAGTATGTAACCACTAATCTAAATAGAAAACAATAAAATTTCAAAAGCCCAAAAAGCGCTTAGGGAAATGTTATGCTGGATTGATTCAGAATGAAATTTTTGTGACATTTGTGTGTATATATATATATATATTCTTAATGTGTAATATTTTAAAAAAATAATAATAATAAAATAAAAAATAAACTAAATTACTTTAAATTAAATTTAATTTAATTAAGTAAAATGTGTTAAAATGTGTGCGTGGAAGCCATGGAATGGCCAGGGGCCATGTTTTTCAAAGTGAGCAGAGGAGAGACAGGGGGAGCGCGAGCAGAGAGTGAGCAAAGAGTGAGAGAGAGAAATCGGATGAGGGAGATTGAGAGAGTGAGATCGGGGTTGATAGGGAAGGAGAGCATCATGAGATAGAGAGCTCGAGAGGGAGAGAAGCTGGCCGAGGTAGCGGCTGGGGCAGCATCAGCCATGGCCGCAACGCGTGGTAGAAGCAGGGAAGGCGGCGCGGAAAAGAAGAAGAAAGGGAAGAAGAAAAAGAAGGAGAAGAAGAGGAAGAAAGGAAGAAGAAGGAGAAGGAGAAAGGAAGAAGAAGAAGAGGAGGAAGAAAGGTGCGCAGGAAGAAGCCGTGGGCAGAAGAAGAAAAAAAGGATAGAAGAGGTAAGAAAGAAAAGAAAAATAAGGGAAAAATAATAGGATTTTGGAATTATTTCGGCATGGAAAGTGATCAGGTACGTGGGTAAAAATTAATAGAAGCATGTTATGTTTAAATTATAAATTTTTCGCGATTAAAATTAATTAATTTGAGTCTCGGTTGTATTATTTGCTAGGAAATGATTTAATTTGTCTCGGGAGCTTGAGAGAGGTCGGAATCAGCTAGTTTCAGGCAAGTTCATAATGCTTTCCTCGTATTCTTTAATTCCCGTGAGAAATCCTGTGATTTCTCATATTTTATACCCTCCCTTCGTCTGTTTCGGTTCGTTTATTAATTATAGACTTTTGAGTTGTTTGATTTAAATTTAATTTATTAAGCTGGTTTCGAGGATTTTATTAGCATGATTTAATTTAAAATAAATATGAGACTCGTTGAGATTTTAATTGTGGTGCGCTTACGTGGGATTTTAAACGGCTAAATTAATTATATTACACGGTAGATTTATTTAATTAAAACCGCGATTTTATTTATTACTAGCGAACGTTTTACTTCGCAGCGGGTGCACAAGAAAAGTAAGGAACGGCCGTGTAAAGGCAAGCTCTCAACCCTCTCTTCCTGATCTTTAATTCCTGTGAAAGACCCCGTGATTTCTTGTATTTTATCACCTCCCTTACTCTAATTCGGCACCTAACCTTATTTGTTAAACTATTATTCATTTGTTTTAATTTAAATTAAAACCGAGACTTCCAGAGTTTTATTTGTTGAGCGCTTACGGGGGTTTGTACCGCCCCCACTCCTTTTGGGAATGATGCCAGACCCAACTTGGGAATTAGGTTTCTAGACGTGCGGGTTTATTTACGATATAATTAGGTTTATTTATAGTTTTTCCTGGATTTATATATGGTTCGGTTAGAGCTATCGAGCAGTAGGGCAGGGGTCGGTTGTTGGTGACAGTGGGGTAGACTATTGTACGGCCCTAAAGTGGACCGTCGGGTGGACACTCCTAGTCACTGGCCGTTGACCGGTGCCGGGCACTGCTGACTAGCTCTGCCGGTATGTGATTTACTGCATGATTAGATACCTTGTATTATTGTTCATGATTTGATATGCACATGGGTACGGGATGCATGTTGGGATATTCATTTATTGAGTATGCTTGGACACGGACATTCTAGCTTGGTTAGGTTGCATCCAACGCGGCATATGTATGGCGTGTGGTTTACTATGTGGGCGGAGCATGGCCTGATGCCTGGATGTATGGGCGCCTTGTATCACGTTGATGCTCACTACGCCATTGCATTTCTATGTGCATTGCATGGATACTGGTAGTATTTAGTTCTCGGACGGGAGTACCGTTCCGAGGGAGCTTATGGCTCGGTTGTCAAGAGTACCGACGGATACGGGTGACGGGAGTACCGACCCGGGATTGCGTGCGCAGATTTGTGGAGATATTTGTTGCCTTTTAGGGCAGCGGCAGGTTGGTATGGGACTTGGGTGCCAAGTGTCTTATGTGGGCCTCAAGGACCAGTATGTGCTTTTATTTTGTTATGCTATTGAGCTGTTGTGTTGTAGCGTCTCATGGATTGTGTGTACTTGGGGGTTTATTCTGGGGTGAGATTTCTGGTTTTGTGTAGCCTTCAGCCTTTTCTTCCCTATGCTTGCTGAGTCTCTCGACTCACCTTGCTTTCCATCATTCCAGGTAGTGGCGGCGTGGGCCATAGCAAGGGAGTCAGCTTTAACGGCAGAGTCGGTGTGGTATACAGGCAGTCTCGTCAATCCCTATCCATTCTGATGTCTAAGTAGAATTTACTCTATTATTTCGTACTGTGCCAGGTGTTTTCTCGAGTCTTGTGTATGTCGGCACAGGAGTTTGTGTTTGTTTATTTATCTTGTGACCGCTGTGTTAGCGGGGTACCCATAGTGCATGCATGTCTTGAGCTTTGCTTCCGCTGTTCTTATCTTCGCGTATGCATGCCGGGGTGGTCTTTGTCTCGTGTCTCATTATTTTTTCCCTCTCGTAGGCGCTCCCGTTCGGGTAGTCCGGACGGTTGGGGATATCTGGGCGGGGGTGCTTACAATGTTGGTATCAGAGCGTAGTTTGAGTTAGTTTTGAGGGACGAGTTCCTATACACCAAGGTTGTCGGGTAGAGTTAGGGATGTCTAGGTGAATCGAATAGGGTTAGGCTGCGTCAAGATGAGTTGTTAATTCGTGTGAGAGACCGTGTCCCAATTTATGTTCGTGCAGGGGTGATAAGTGCACGCTAGGATGGGACTGTAAGATGGTATAAGTGGGAATTATTTATTTAGGATTTGTGCCTGCCCTAGGTGTATGGGTAAGAGGTTGGTTTAGCCTTAATATATTTGCCTGATATTTGGTGGTTTTTACAGATTTTGAGTATTCCCAATGGAACTGGAAGACTTAGATCCCAGTGTACCCTTACCTAATCTAGACGACCTCCCAGCGTTGAATCATTTATGGTGACGGTGGGAATAGGAGTTTGCTTCTGGATGGGTAGGCTGGCGAGACGAAAAAGGAATACTTAGTGAATTATATGTATCAGCTTGACGAGTTGTTTCAAGAGTCGATTCATGAGATCTTTTGGAGATTGTCGGAGAGACAAGTCCTGTTCGCCCGTGAGCACATGAAGGACGTGTGAAGGCGGCTGACTGTTGTAATTATGAATGATGTGAGGCTTCGTTCCCATTATGATACTTTTGCCGAAGCTGTGAGGCAATAAGCTGCCATTTGAGAGCCTTACTAGGGATCGGTACAGAGTGTGCCCAGGATTGGAACACTACCTGACACTTAGTCAGTCTGAGCCACTGTAAGGGTGTCGTCATAGCCACTAGAGGGACCCATTGGACCCAGTTCTAGCATAGCTAACAATGAGGACTTAGCGTACCTGGTAGAGGAAGCTACCTCGGTTTCCAGGGGTGATGAGGAGAGTTCTAGTTAGTGAGATTATTAGGGGGGGCCATAATGCAAATGCGTGGTTGTAAATTATGAGTTTTGTAAGGATGAGAATGGTGTGAGAAACATCATATGCAATGTTTAAAGGTATTATGTAAGAAAATGTAATTAGTAAATTTATGAGCGAGAGATACTCTTGGCTTTCTTGGAGATTTACCAGGGAGGTTGCCTTAGCAAATGATTGACCCTGCAATTGAACCGGATAGCCTTGAGGTATAAATGTTCCTTCCTTCCGAGTAGATGATTGTCGGGCTAACTTCGAGGTGTTTCCTAATGATTGTTTATCGTACTCGTACGACCGTTAGGAGTTCTGACCATGCCATTTGGGGCTGACCGATGCCTTCGTAGTATTTATGGATTGGTCGGGACCGGCGACAGAGAAAGCGGTCTGGAGTTTCCTTGGTCTCGCCAGGCATTGCTGAAGCCCTATAAAAGGCTTGCATTAGTTTCATGAGAAATAAGGTCGTGGTAGAACATAAGCTGAAGGTCCATGATTGGATTTTGCCAGGAATGGCACGAGAAGGTCCCACCATGTAGGAATGTGCTATAGGAGTCCAATGGTTACTAGTAGATCCGTAGGTACCGAGATGTGTATAGGGTGTACTGAGATGGAAAACTGAAGGTTGGGTAATGTGGTAGCTTGTGATAGTTGATGGTTTAAACTGTCTGTACATATTCAGACTGGAGATATGTAACGTAAGGAGGTGTGAAGGTAAATTGAGGTTCTGTAATAAATATGATTAAGCAAATGTGGTAATAGACGTTTTGCGCTCCCGTGGAGCATATTTGGTAAAGTGAATTAGAAATAAGAAAACCCCTCCAAGGTTGTTGTGGGAGATACCGGGGTGTATGGCTAGAATCGAAGTTGGTTGTATGTCTAAGTCACTGTTGGGTTTTGCTGTAGGGATAGTGGTTGCTATGAGTACGTTCGGTATTGATCACGGACCACATGCCCTAGGGTCGGTTATTGACCAAGTGAGGAGATGAGACTCCTCTGGGTGCTGGTCAAGTGGTACATCGACAGAAGCATGACATGGCTTGTTATGCCAGTCAAAAGAATGCTTAACTCATATCTTTAAGTCACTTCTCCCCAAAAGCAAGATCTATGAGATGTCTCGTGGACTAGAATAGTTACTGATACGGTGAGGTGTTTTTAGTCGTTCAGGCTATAGAGTAAATAAGACCGGTTCTAAAGATCGAGTCCCAACTACCGGAAAGAGTCATTGAGGAAGTCAAAGTTAGTATTTAGCGATCAAAAGGAGGTATGGCCAATTAGCTATGGGGAGTTAAGATCAGCAGGAAGATCAAGTTAAGGATTGGTGGTCACCGAATAAGTCACGATTGAATGTGCCAATTCCTTTAAGGAGGGGAGATCTGGTGGCATTTGGATCTCGAGATATAATGAGTGGATAACGTTTATTCCTCAATAATCCTGATTGAATGGCTACCCCTATTTACTGACGGGACCCTGAGCATTCGTGGCAATTGTGGGAGAAAGTACTACCGAGAAAATGTTGTGTATCTGGTTAAGAATCAGTTGAAAAAGTCAGACTAAAGGATATTGTTGTTGAATTCTTGATTGAGGATGTCGTATCGTTTCCATGTTCCCATGGAGCGTAAGTACGTGGCAGGTTCTGGTCACGTTATCGAGTACTAGCTTCTCGACATGCAAGGAGGTGGCTCTACTCCTGTCACTATCAGTTGTATCCGGAATTAGCTGCGTTCGCATTAAGCCTAGTGGTGCGAGTCAGTTTATCATTGGGATTGAATATCGCTGAATTTCGAGTTGTCTTTAGGTTTACATGTGGTTGAGAGAGTACCAAATGAAAGTGCGAAGAGCACACGGGATAGCTTGGGTACACGGTGAGGTTATGATATTATAATAGAAGAACATTGTAGTTGTATGTAATATGATTGCCGACGTTCCTTAAGTTGATTAAGGTATTAGTGGTCATATCGTGGTCCAATAGAGGTGATGGATTTGGGAGATGTGTTAGTGTGTTAAGACAAGTGGGATATATAGTGGACGCAAACTTGTGGGAACTGGAAAATGATGATATGGAATATTCTAGAGATGTTGATGAGTAATATCATGAGAATTGTGAGTGTATTTTGAGGACACGGACTGAGTGCGAATTTTGAGGACGAAATTCTATTAAGGAGGGGAGAATTGTAATATCCAAAAAAAATAATAATAATAAAATAAAAGAATAAACTAAATTACTTTAAATTAAATTAAATTTAGTTAAGTAAAATGTGTTAAAATGTGTGCGTGGAAGCCATGGAATGGCCAGGGGCCATGTTTTTCAAAGTGAGCAAAGGAGAGACAGGGGGAGGGCGAGAAGAGAGTGAGCAAAGAGTGAGAGAGAGAAATCGAATGAGGGAGATCGAGAGAGTGAGATCGGGGTTGATAGGGAAGGAGAGCAGCATGAGATAGAAAGCTTGAGAGGGAGAGAAGCTGGCCGAGGTAGCGGCTGGGGTAGCATCGGCCATGGCCGCAACGCGCGACAGAAGCAGGGAAGGCGGCGCGGAAAAGAAGAAGAAAGGGAAGAAGAAAAAGAAGGAGAAGAAGAGGAAGAAAGGAAGAAGAAGGAGAAGGAGAAAGGAAGAAGAAGAATAAGAGAAGAAGAAGAAGAAAGGTGCGCAGGAAGAAGCCGTGGGAAGAAGAAGAAGAAGAAGAAAAAAAGGAAAGAAAAGGTAAGAAAGAAAAGAAAAATAAGGAAAAAATAATAGGATTTTGGAATTATTTCGGCATGGAAAGTGACCAGGTACGTGGGTAAAAATTAATAGAAGCATGTTATATTTAAATTATAAATTTTTCGTGATTAAAATTAATTAATTTGAGTCTCGGTTGTATTATTTGCTAGGAAATGATTTAATTTACCTCGGGTGCTTGAGAGAGGTCGGAATCAGCTAGTTTCAGGCAAGTTCCTAATGCTTTCCTCGTATTCTTTAATTCCCGTGAGAAACCCTGTGATTTCTCATATTTTATACCCTCCCTTCGTCTGTTTCGGCTCGTTTATTAATTATAGACTTTTGAGTTGTTTGATTTAAATTTAATTTATTAAGCTGGCTTCGAGGATTTTATTAGCGTGATTTAATTTAAAATAAATATGAGACTTGTTGAGATTTTAATTATGGTGCGCTTATATGGGATTTTAAACGGCTAAATTAATTATATTACACGGTAGATTTATTTAATTAAAGCCGCGATTTTATTTATTGCCAGCGAACGTTTTACTTCGCAGCGGGTGCGCAAGAAAAGTAAGGAACGGCCGTGTAAAGGCAAGCTCTCAACCCTCTCTTCCTGATCTTTAATTCCCGTGAAAGACCTCGTGATTTCTTGTATTTTATCACCTCCCTTACTCTAATTCGACACCTAACCTTATTTGTTAAACTATTATTCATTTGTTTTAATTTAAATTAAAACCGAAACTTCGAGAGTTTTATTTGTTGAGCGCTTACGGGGGTTTGTACCCCCTACTCCTTTTGGGAATGATGCCAGACCCAACTTGGGAACTAGGGTCCTAGACATGCGGGTTTATTTACGATTTTATTAGGTTTATTTATAGTTTTTCCTGGATTTATATATGGTTCGGTTAGAGCTATCGAGCAGTAGGGCAGGGGTCGGTTGTTGGTGACAGTGGGGTAGACTATTGTATGGCCCTAAAGTGGACCGTCGGGTGGACACTCTTAGTCACTGGCCGTTGACCGGTGCCGGGCACTGCTGACTAGCTCTGCCGGTATGTGATTTATTGCATGATTAGATACCTTGTATTACTGTTCATGATTTGATATGCACATGGGTACGGGATGCATGTTGGGATATTCATTTATTGAGTATGCTTGGACACGGACATTCTAGCTTGGTTAGGTTGCATCTAGCGCGCCATATGCATGGCGTGTGGTTTACTATGTGGGCGAAGCATGGTCTGATGCCTGGATGTATGGGCGCCTTGTATCACGTTGATGCTCACTACGCCATTGCATTTCTATGTGCATTGCATGGATACTGGTAGTTTTTAGTTCTCGGACGAGAGTATCGTTCCGAGGGAGCCTATGGCTCGGTTGTCGGGAGTACAGACGGATACGAGTGACGGGAGTACCGACCCGGGATTGCGCGCATAGGTTTGTGGAGATATTTGTTGCCTTTCAGGGCAGCGGCAGGTTGGTATGGGACTTGGGTGCCAAGTGTCTTATGTGGGCCCCAAGGACCAGTATGTGCTTTTATTTTGTTATGCTATTGAGCTGTTGTGTTGTAGCGTCTCATGGATTGTGTGTACTTGGGGGTTTATTCTGGGGTGAGATTTCTGGTTTTGTGTAGCCT
Source organism: Diospyros lotus (assembly GCF_014633365.1). Classification (NCBI taxonomy): domain Eukaryota; kingdom Viridiplantae; phylum Streptophyta; class Magnoliopsida; order Ericales; family Ebenaceae; genus Diospyros; species Diospyros lotus. The sequence continues at coordinate 1,098,545 of NC_068349.1, read as the reverse complement.
TCAGCCTTTTCTTCCCTATGCTTGCTGAGTCTCTCGACTCACCTTGCTTTCCATCATTCCAGGTAGTGGCGGCGTGGGCCATAGCAAGGGAGTCAGCTTTAATGGCAGAGTCGGTGTGGTGTACAGGCAGTCTCGTCAATTCCTATCCACTCTGATGTCTAAGTAGAATTTACTCTATTATTTCGTACTGTGCCAGGTGTTTTCTCGAATCTTGTGTATGTCGGCACATAAGTTTGTGTTTGTTTATTTATCTTGTGACCGCTGTGTTAGCGGGGTACCCATAGTGCATGCATGTCTTGAGCTTTGCTTCCGCTGTTTTTATCTTCGCGTATGCATGCCGGGGTGATCTTTGTCTCGTGTCTCATTATTTTACCCTCCCGTAGGCGCTCTCGTTCGGGTAGTCTGGGCGATTGGGAATATCTGGGCGGGGGTGCTTACATAATGTTAGGTAGTAGTTTAGATATTTTCTTGTATATTTTATTTTTTATTTTAGTTATAAAGTTTGAGGTATACCTTATCTTCAAGCTGTAGACAGTTGTTGGTTTGTTTCCAATCAAATTCTTATTTCGCCTCCATGTTGGACTGGGTGTGCAGCCACTCTGCCAAAATTCAAAATAATTGCTTCAACTATTTTCCTTCTAATGCTTGAATTCTTTTATATTTAATATTTATAAAAACATAGTGAAAGCCATTTAAATTAGTGCATTAAAAATAAAAAAATTCTATTAAAACAAAACCTAATTACAGAAATTATTATATAATTTTTTTATACTGTTGAAAATGGCATTTAATTGAATATTGTTCATTTAGGATGGGGGATGATTGGCTTGTTGTGTTTGGAGCGAGGAGGAAAAGGACGGCGGAACTGGAAGAGGAGGCGGCGGGGAGTGTGGCCTGTAGGCTGGGCCCAACACGAGCGTGAAGGGAACAAAACTGCAGTCCAGCCTTAACTTTGAGGCGGCTGCCGTTTCTTTGTCGTGATACCAATTGCATGGCTACACAAACAAACACGCCCTTTGACGAGTGGGTAATATTAATTCTCCCACCCCCGTCGCTATCCCAACCTTGCCAAAGTCATTGAGTGGCTCCCAGTTTTGAAAATATTTTCAAAATTGAGACAACAATTTTGAAAATATTTTAGATAATTTTAATTTTTGAATTTACAAACTTAAAAAAAATACGAATTTATTCTAATTATTACAAGACTCTTCATCAATTTTAATATAGATATATACTAGGAATAACCAGTGCTTAAAAGCACGGTGTAACTAAAACAAATCAAACATTGAATTTAAACGCAAAATAATCAAGCACTAAACTCGGATTCGTACCCCTCCACCTCAAAGAGCACTGTCATCTACTGTCGCCCCACCATCGCCACTCCCGATTCGCACTCGTCCCATCAGTCGCTCCGATCCATCGACCCCCCGCCGTTTGCACCGCCTGCTGTCGCCCCCCGCCGCCACACCACTGGACCAAATCTGCCATCGCGCCCGTCCCTTCATCTCATCCGCCATCCCCCATTCTCTCTCTCTCTCTCTCTCTCTTTCTCTCTCTCTCTCTCTCCACACACGTACTCTCTGTCTAAAACAACTCACTGCCCAAAGAGCACTATTCGCTAACCGTCGCTCTCCTCGCCCCACCACCACAGCGAGCATCGTCCATCGTCGCCCCGCCGCGAGCACCGGTCTGTCGCCCCTCCCTCTATGCTCGCACCTCCCTGTCCCCACCACCTCAAAGAGCACCGCCATCGCCCCCTCGTCTAGCCATTCCCGCTAGCATCGTCGGCCGTCAACCGCCCCTCCGATTCGCACCCCTCCCTCCGCTATCACCTCCTAGCCTTTTGCCCCTACCATTCGGCCCCCTGTCGTTCACACCGCCTGTTGTCACCCCCCGCAGGATGTCTGTAACACCCGAGAATAATCTTGAGGATAAAAATGATATCTGATGAAGGGCATAATTGAAATTTTGGGAAAAATAAGACTATAGGGCACACTAACACAGCTTTGGACGACTGAATTAATCAGAGGGAGTACCTCGGACCCTAGATAGCCAAGGAAAATGGTATAGTATCGACGAGAAATTAAAATTATGATTTTTAGTGATAAAAGAAATGAGATCGGGAACAGTTTTCGGTACAGCAAAAATACAGCTGCCAATTAGGTCGTATTACTGAATTGTTATAAACGATGTCCAAAAAGTCAACGGAGGGTATCAAGGACTAGTATTCGATGTATAGAACAACCCTTAAGTGGTTTCAGGTTAAATCGAGTAAATTTAAGGTCAAATAAATCAGTCGGGCCTAAGTGTAATTTCCAAAAAATGCCCGAGGGGGGTCTAAACGGCAATTTTTCAAAAGTTTCAAGGGAGAAATGAGAAGTACTAATCTTGAGGGTCTTAGTGAGGGTGTTAGAAAGATCAGGGGCTTGGGGTTAAGGGCCAAAATGCAAAAGAGAAATTTCAAAGGGCCAAAGTGCAATTTTTAGAAAATTGTACAAGCATGGCCGATTTGGCCAGAAAATCCGGCCATTTGGCAGCCTAGGATCATCAGGGCATGGCCAAGGACTGTCCTGGTGGCGTGTAGGAGGAGTTTTGGCCAGAAATTGGCCACGTGGGGGTCGAATTTTGGCTATAAATAGCCAAGGTTTCGGCCAAATGTAAATCATCAAATCGCTCAACTTTGAGAGCGAATCGAGGGAAACCAATAAGGGCTTTTGATCCTTGAGGGAAGAGTATTATTTCTGGAGATTTTGGGAATTTTTGGGGTAGTATAGAGGGTGTTTTCGCATATATATACATTCGGCCGTATATATATATATATGCATTTTGCGTGAAATACCAAATCGGGTTGTAGAGTGATCAATCAAGCGATCTAATAAGGGGATTTTGTTCGCAAGGTGATGGGTAACTGATCTGGAAAGTTTCCTGCCAATCGGAATTCGAATCGAAGGCCAATTTGATTCGCCGGAGTTCTGTGGCGGGATAGTTTCGGCCGACTGTTTTCGGCCAAATCGGAAGGCTTACGGTGATCTTTTCCGAGCAAGATGGGTACCATTGGGATCGACTAAGGGAGAGGAACAGCCTGGTGTCGTCGCTTCAATTTTCCGGTGTACCGTCGCCCGAGAAGATGACCGGAGGTATTTTTTGTGTTTTTTTAAATATTGAAAATATAGAAAATTCGATAAAAAATAGAATTAAAGGAATTAAAATTCTGGAAAAATATCCAGAAATTCAAGAATGATGAATAGTTTATTTTGATGAATTTTTATCTTAGAAATTTCTTGGGGAAATAATTATTTTTGATTTTTGAAAGGAAATGAAAATAGAAAATAAATAGGAGGAATTTTTAGAAAATTCTGAAAAAATTTCAGAAGGATAAGGAATTTATTTTATGAATTTTGGTGATTTTTCTTTAAGTATATTCGAATGAAATCAATGAGAAATAAATTTTCTCAAGGAAAAGTAATTATGGAAATTTGAGAAAATAGGAGAAAAATCTGGAAAATTTCCAGAAAATCCCAGAGGCTTATAAATATTGTTTTATGAATTATTATGTAAAAATATTTTATAAAATAGTTGTGTAGATATTTATTTTGGATTATTAGAGAAGAAAATGAGAGAAAAATAGGAAAATTGTGAGAAAATTAAGGAAAATTATAATTGTTGGATAAATGTGATGATTAGGGTGCCTTGAGGGTTTAGATGAAGTGACTCGTGCCCAGTTCGAAGAAAGCACGCAAATCGAGGCGTACCGCGCTTGTCGAGAAGAATTTGAAATTTCGCCAAAGGTGAGTGTTCGCCCCCAACTTTGTTTTGACTTGTGAGTGGTTCTACCCGAAAGGACCTTGAGTGACATATGAATGGTTTACTGTGAATGTTCATCCCTATGGCTTGGTTTATTATGGTTGTCCAAACAATTATTTACACATGCATTGAATTTCGTACGATAAATTGCATACATTGAGATGCTGATTTTATGCATGTTATGATTTTTCGGCATTGGCATATTGTGTTGTCCACGTGAGACGTGGGTTGGTAACCTGTGACGTAGCCCAGAGTGATAGCACTTGGGATGCGTACCTAGGATTAATGCTAGGTGACCCACTTGGGACGAGGCTGAGACGGACTTCACCCTACGGGACCCAAGTGGCGGGGCTGAGAGTGGACACCACCCCGGTTGTTGGCTCAAGTGGCGGGGCTGCGAGTGGACACCACCCCAGGTTCCTTTGAGCAATAGCATTAATGCCGAGGTGACGTCGATTCCGATGATAGTGCTGATGTGACACTCTTGGGGCTAGGGTTGCGTTGGGTTTTGGAATGCTTTTGAGTGGGAGCGTAAAGCCTAACAATGACAATGGAGTGATTCCCGGGTTCATGTGTCAAGGTTGTCCCTCTTAAGCATGATTGTATTTGCCAATGGGCCGATGGGGTTGTGTCGCCTTTAGAGAGATTGCATTTTTCCCGATTAGGGTTAAGTGCTAGGTGGGATTCTCTTAGGTTGGTGCATGTCGGGATTTATCGATTATGTATATGATTTTTCATATCTGCATGAAAACGTTTTTGAGCTCTCACTTAGATGATTCAGCATCTAATTTGGACTATGTCCCTGGAATATTCAAACGTTCCAGATGAAAGCAGTGGCGCCAAGGGAAAGAATGTCATCGAGATGTAGCTGCTATGTTTAGTTTTCGTAGGTTTTGTCTATGAATACGATGTTCAGAGGTTATGTAATATTTTGATATTTTCATGTGAAACATCGATTTGGTTATTATAAAGGAATTGTCGGTTATATATCATTGAGGTTTCGATCTTACTTCCACTGATGTGATTGTTAATACCTGTCTTAGTTCATTATTATTAAATTTTGATATGCTAAGAAGGTACGATCGAGATTGTCGGGAAATATCTATGATGAGAGGCTTATGTTGTGTGTATGATGATGAAAAAAAAAAAATATTCTCAAAATCTCGAGATAATGCTCGTTGTGGGAAAACGGGGCATTACATTGTCCCTCCCACTGTCGGCATGGGTGGGTGGGTCTGAGAGAGAGAGAGAAAAAAAAAAAGAGAGGTAGTGAGAGAGAAGGCACGGTGTAAATAATATTAAAATTAAAATTGAATAATGTTCATTAATATTGCAAAATAAATTGTAAATACTGAACAAAAAAACAGAAATTAAAGTTATTATATATACTTATTAACGTTTTATAATAAAAAAAATAATTAAATCTATATAATAAAGCACATCAGTAAGTGCTCTAAATTTGAATAAATTAAATTAAAGTTAAATATCAAACAATATATATCAACTGCCACCAACCATTGATATATATTTAAAATTCATCTCAGCCATTGATATATATTTAAAAAAGAGTAAGTGCCCTAAAGGCACGATGTAAATAATATTAAGATTAAAATACAGTTATAATTTATACGTATTATGTTGTAATAATTTTACTTGTATTAAACGCTCTATAAAACTCAAATAAAAAAACAAACATATAAGATTTATAATGTTTACTAATTTTGCAAATCAAAATATAAGAGCAAGTAAAAAAAAATATAAACACTCAACAAAAAAATAAAAATTAAACTTATTGTATACTTATTAACGTTTTATAATAAAAAAAAATATTAAGTACTTTACAATCTAAATAAATTAAATTAAAAATTAAATATCAAACAATATATACCACTGCTGCCGGTCGCCATGGTCACCACCATCAATGGGGGGAACCCCGGTTCGGGGTCAGAGAATCTTGAATTCCTGACCGTGAGTGGTCGGGAACTCTTGTATTCCTGAACCATGGATTCTCCAACCACGTAGGAACTCTTTGATTTTTATATTATTTTAATAAAAAATTATCGTGTCTAAAATAAAAAATAGAATTAATAAAATAAAAATAGAATTTAAAAAAATAATTTCTTTATGAATATTTGCATATTTAAGTAACTCAATAGCATAGATTAACCAAAGATAAATATTTAAGTATCAAAGATTCAATACCTAGATAAAAATATTAAATTTTGAATTAAACTTCCTATGTATTTTGATATCATTATTTAAATAAAGTTTTACACTAATACTAGTATTTGATCATCAAGTTTTACACAACATTGACATTTCTTTATTGAAGAAATCAAGATTATACATGTAAATACTTTAGAGTGATAAATAAAACTTGATACACATAAATAAAAAAAATTAGTAAACGGAGTCAATATTACGGTTCGGTATAAGTCTCCATCCACCTGTAAAGTATAAGAAAAAAAGTATTTTATTAGAAAAAAATTAGATATGATAAGTATTTTTTTAAAAAAACAAAATAGGCCTTACATTAAATTTATATGAAGAAAAAAAAAACTTACTTGACCAAAAATGGTAATATTGTCCATAACTGTTGCACTTCAACCTAAAAAACAAATCAGTTGCTACTAAATTAGATAATAAAATTTAATATTTTATTTAAATAAATAACTGCCATGGATAGAATAGATAATGAGAAGATGAAAAAAAATAAATAAAACAAAATGATAAATGGCGAACCTAATGTTTAGAATAGATATATTTTAATAATCATATTAAAATAATAAAATTAAAATCTAAGCACAATTTTATAGAAATCAGAGCATAATTTTTCTAGAGAGACTTAAATAAATTATAATTTTTCAATTTGAGAGTGGACCTATATAAACACATATCTTTGGAATCTAAGTATAGACACATAAAATTAAAAAATAAAATTATATAAATACAAAATTTTTACACATATAATAATTGTATAAACACATAATTTTATAAGAGTGGGATCTATATAAACACATATGAAAAAAATAAAAAATAAAATTATAGCTCATTTTCATCCCATAAAATTTTAAAAAATAAAATTATATATTTGGGTCCAACTTAATCGTACTAAATGTTAGAAATTGAATAAATTTTTTTGAGAAAATGTTTGGAGAGATTGTTTGAACAGTGGGTCCAACTCATAATTTTTTTTTTCTTTTTTTATGCTTCCAATACTAAATGTAAAAAATGAACAACACACAAAATGTAAAACATCTATACACATACACACCACACACACTGTTTGCAATGAATATATACATAAAATATATTATCATTCACCGTGTGTATTTGTAAGATTACATAAACACAATTTTATAAGAGTGGGACCTATATAAATACATGAAAAAAATAAAAAATAAAATTGTATATATACAAAATAAAAAATAAAATTTGTAAGATTACATAAACACATATAATTGTATAAACACATAATTTTATAAGAGTGAGACCTATATAAACACATATGAAAAAAATAAAAAATAAAATTATAGCTTATTTTCGTTCTATAAAATTTTAAAAAATAAAATTATATATTTGGATCCAACTTAATTGTACCAAATGTTAGAAATTGAATAAAATTTTTAAGAAAATGTTTGAACAGATTGTTTGAACAGTGGGACTAACTCATAATTTTTTTTCTTTTGTTATATTTTTTAGTACTTCCAATACTAAATGTAAAAAATCTACACACACGCACACACACTATTCACATCTTAGTGAAGGAATGAATCATTCACATTATATATTCATTGCAAATACATATATTCATATACACTGTTTTCAATACATATATTCCATATACATACACACGCACACATACTGTTTCCTATATATATATATATTCATTGCAAATACTTCACATCATTACATACGCACACACTGTGGGCTATCTCCTGTGTGTATGTATCATTCATTGCTGCAACTTCACTAAAAAATCCCATAGCAGAAACGATCCAAAAGCAGAGGTTTGAGACCAAAGAAAAGAAAACCCCAACCACCTAAACACAAAACCTTGTTAAGCATTAAAAACAAAAACCCAGAAACTCAAGGAGTTATATGCTTGCCATCAGAGTAGAGGTGTCAAAAGGGCCAGGCCAAAGAAATTGGGCCCACAGCCCAGCCCGGCCCAACCCGTCTAAGAGCCTGGCCCGTGGCCCGTTGGGCCTTTTTGGGGCGCGCCCATGAGGCCCTTATGGGCCAATTAGTTTGCCCTTTCTCATTTTTTTAAATTTTATTATTCTTTAATAATTATTGATATTGGATAGTCAAAAATATAATTTCGCAATATATATAAATAATAACCATCAATTTATTTAAAATTTTTAAATTAAATTTTTTATATATTTAAATTATAAATAAACATTCTCTTTTGTATATGTACATTATTTTTCATATCAATTCATAAAAAAATTTATAAGGCATATAGAATTTTGAAATATAAAATAATGAAATAATATTTAAAACTTAAGAATTAAGATGAAAAATATTTTAAAAATAAAAAAAAATTAATTTTTATATATGTATTATTTTGATATTTATATATGTATATATTATATGTATTATTTTTAAAAAAAATATTTTAAAAAAAAGAATAAAAGGGTCGGGCCCATCGGGCCCTGCCCGCTAGGCCCTGTGGGCTAAGGGCCCGGCCCGACCCTCTAACCCACGGGCTGGCCCGGCCCAGCCCCCTTGTAGGGGGGCCGTGGGCCGGGCCGGGCCCTATCCATGGCAAAAGGGCTTGGGCCCGGCCCTGCCCTTTTAAAAAGCCCGTGGGCCGACTCGGGCCGACCCTTTTGACATCTCTACATCAAAACTGGAAAACAAAGCAAAATACATACACACATAGATACATACACGCACGCACACTTCTACCTCTATTTTCAACAAATAGATCATGGACACACACAAAATACATACACGCTCGGAGGCAATGGAGCTGGAGGTAGTGCGGCAGCGAAGAGGTGGCGATGGAGAGATTCAGGCGGGTCGGCCACGATAGAGAGCTACCTGCTGCCTAATAGAGAGTTGCTTGTGGGTGGGTGGGTGGGTGGGAGAGAGAGGCAGTGAGTGAGGGAGGCAGGTGGGTGGGAGAAAGAGAGAGAAAGAGGAAGGAAGAGAGACAGAAAGAGATAAACAGATGGAAAGTAACTGGGCAGAAGATAATCGTAGGGGAAATTCTATTCGCAGCAAGCTTTTTACTTTTCTCAACCATTTTTTAATATACCTAAAATACCCTTAAACAAAAATTCAATTTTACCCTTATCTTCAATACTCAACCACCACCTGACATGTAACACCCGAGAATAATTTTGAGGATAAAAATGATGTTTGATAAAGGGCATAATTGGAATTTTGGGAAAAATAAGACTATAGGGCACACTAACACAGCTTTGGACGACCGAATTAATCAGAGGGAGTACCTCGGACCCTAGATAGACAAGGAAAATGGTATAGTATCGACGAGCAATTAAAATTATGATTTTTAGTGATGAAAGAAATGAGATCGGGAACAGTTTTCGGTACAGCAAAAATACAACTGCCAATTAGGTCGTATTACCGAATTGTTATAAACGATGTCCAAAAAGTCAAAGGAGGGTATCAAGGACTAGTATTTGTTGTATAGAACAACCCTTAAGAGGTTTCAGGTTGAATCGAGTGGATTTGAGGTCAAATAAATTAGTCGGACCTAAGTGTAATTTTCTAAAAATGCCCGAGGGAGGTCAAAACGGTAAATTTTTGAAAATTTCAAGGGATAAATGAGAAGTTATAATCTTGTGGGTCTTAGTGGTATAGTTGGATAATTAAGGGGCTTGAGAATAAGGGCCAAAATGTAAAAGGAAATTCAAAGGGGGCCAAATCGCAATTTTTGAAAATCTGCCAAAGCATGGCAGATTTGGCCGAGATTTTGGCCTGATTTTCCGGCGATTTGGGCAGCCTAGGGTCGTCAGGGAGTGGCCTAGGGTGGTCTAGGAAGCGTGGGGAAGAAGTCTTGGCCGGAAATCAACCACGTGGAGGTCGAATTTGGCTATAAATAGCCAAGGGTTTCGGCCGAAAATGAAGCATCAAATTGCTCGGTTTTGAGAGCAAATCGAGGGAAACCAATAAGGGGCATTTGATCCTTGAGGGAAGAGGATCATTTCTGGAGATTTTGGGATTTTTTGGGGTAGTTTAGAGAGTGTTTTCGCGTATATATACATTCGGCCGTATATATATATATATATATATATTTTGCGTGAAATACCAAATCGGGTTGTAGAGTGATCGATCGAGCGATCTAATAAGGGGCTTTTGTTCGCAAGGTGATGGGTAACTGATCTGGAAAGTTTCGTGCCAATCGGAGTTCGAATCGAGGGTCAATTTGATTCGCCGGAGTTCGGTGGCGGGATAGCTTCAGCCGACTGTTTTTGGCCAAATAGGAAGGCTTCCGGTGGTCTTTTCCGAGCAAGATTGGTACCATTGGGATCGACTAAGGGAGGGGAACATCCTGGTGTCGTCGCTTCAATTTTCCGGTGTGCCATCGCCGGAGAAGATAACCGGAGGTATTTTTCTATTTTTTTTAAATTTTGAAAATAAAGAAAATTAGAGTAAAAATAGAATTAAAGGAATTAAAATTCTGGAAAAATATCCATAAATTCTAGAAAGATGAATAGTTTATTTTGATGAATTTTTATCTTGGAAATTTCTTGATAAAATAATTATTTTTGATTTTTGAAAGGAAATGTAAATAGAAAATAAATAGGAGGAATTTTTATAAAATTCTGAAAATATTCCAGAAGTATAAGGAATTTATTTTATGAATTTTGGTGATTTTTATTGAAGTATATTCGAAGTAAATCGATGAGAAATAAATTTTCTCAAGGAAAAGTAATTATGGAAATTGAGAAAATAGGAGAAAAATCTGGAAAATTTCCAGAAAATCCCAGAGGCTTATAAATATTGTTTTATGAATTATTATGTAAAAATATTTGATAAAATAGTTGTGTAGATATTTATTTTGGATTCTTAGAGAAGAAAATGGGAGAAAAATAGGAAAATTGTAATTGTTGGATAAATGTGATGATTAGGGTGCCTTGAGGCTTGAGACGAAGTGACTCGTGCGAAGTTCGAAGAAGGCACGCAAATCGAGGTAGGCACGCAAATCGAGGCATACCGAAATATCGCCAAAGGTTAGTGTTCGCCCCCAACTTTGTTTTGACTTATGAGTGGTTCTACCCGAAGGAACCTTGAGTGACATGTGAATGGTTTACTGTGAATGCTCATCCCTATGGCTTGGTGTATTATGGTTGTCCAAACAGTTATTTACACATGCATTGAATTTCGTACAGTAAATTGCATACATTGAGATGTTGATTTTTATGCATGTTATGATTTTTCGGCATTGGCTTGTTTTGTGTCGTCCATGTGGGACGTGGGTTGGTAATCTGTGACGTAGCCCAGAGTGACAGCACTCGGGATGCGTACCTAGGATTAATGCTAGGTGACCCACTTGGGACGGGGCTGAGACGGACTTCACCCTACGGGACCTAAGTGGCGGGGCTGAGAGTGGACACCACCCCGGTTGTTGGCTCAAGTGGCGGGGCTGCGAGTGGACACCACCCCAGGTTCCTTTGAGCAATAGCATTAATGCCGAGGTGACGTTGATTCCGAGGATAGTGCTGATGTGACACTCTTGGGGCTATGGTTGCGTTGGGTTTTGGAATGCTTTTGAGTTGGAGCGTAAAGCCTACAATGACAATGGGATGATTCCCGGGTTCATATGTCGAGGTTGTCCCTCTTAAGCAGGATTGTTATGCCAATGGGCCGAAGTGGTTGTGTCGCCTTTAGAGAGATTGCATTTTCCCCGGTTAGGGTTAAGTGCTATGTGGGATTCTCTTAGGCTGGTGCATGTCGGGATTTATCGATTTTGTATATGATTTTTCATATCTGCATAAAAACGTTTTTGAACTCTCACTTAGATGATTCAGCATCTAATTTGGACTATGTCCCTGGAATATTCAAACGTTCCAGGTGAAAGCAGTGGCGCCAAGGGAAAGAATATCATCGAGATGTAGCGGCTATGTTTAGTTTTCGTAGGTTTTGTCCATGATTACGATGTTCAGAGGTTATGTAATATTTTGATATTTTCATGTGAAACATCGATTTGGTTATTGTAAAGGAATTGTCGGTTATATATCATTGAGGTTTCGATCTTGCTTTCGCTGATGTGATTGTTAATACCTGTCTTAGTTTATTATTAAATTTTGATATGCTAAGAAGGTACGATCGGGATTGACGGGAAATGATTATGATGAAGGTATATGTATTGAGAGACTTATGTTGTGTGTTCGATGTTGAAAAAAAGAAAAAAAAAATATTCCCGAAATCTTGAGTTAACGCTCGTTGTGGGAAAATGGGGCGTTACATGACATGCCATCTTTTGCCGACGAAATTTTGTAATTTCTTCTTGACACAGTAGTTCATATCCCAAGTAAACCTATTTTCTCATCAAATCTCTCATCCCTCTTATTTCAGATTCACACCCATATTAATCTATTTTCTCTCAAATCTTTCTTGTCGACGCAGCAAGATGCTCTTGAGACGAAGAAAACTGGCGAGATGAAGAAGTTTCACCTCTTCTACCACGTACCATACCTACAAAATAACACAAAAATATTAACAAAAATTATGAAGAAGCCATCGAACCATCGCGCCTCCGAACTCTAGAGTTCAGAGGCATTCTATGCCTCCGAACCCTGGAGTTCGAAGGGAGCGCATGCCTCCGAACTCTAGATTTCGGAGGCAGCCAGTGCCTCCAAATCCTAGAATTCATGGGGTTTATCTTTATTTATTTATTTATTTATTTTGAATTTTATGTATTGTACAAATACACACACAGACATCATCACTTACTTCTCCTACACACTACTCCTACTGCCACATCACTTCCATTGCATTCTCCCACTAGAATTCTTGATAACCTTTAAGAAAAAAAAATACTTTTCCACCATTATCTTCTGTGATGTCATTCTTGACAATCTTTCACAAGTAATTATTTAGTCATGAATGAATCTAAACTCTTTGGCCTTAGACTCAAATATTCAAATAATGTATGGACATTTTAAGCCCAATTAAACAGTTGATCTTGTGTACCCATCTTATTAGTTCAACTACATATTTATATATTTATATATATATTAATATTGATCAAGAACTCTTTTAAGTAAAGACTTTTTTGGTAGCATTTGTTTATTATAATTTAAGTATGATAAAAGATCATATAAATTTAAAACTTTATACATAGTTTTTATCTGATTAATGTCTCTTGCTATTCAAGTTCATGCCTGTGACATCACTCAATCATCATTTTTATGAATAAGCTTTTTATAAATATATTAATTTTCTTTCATTACTTATGAGAGTGAGGTATAAGAAAAAATTAATATACTTACGAAACAAATGGATGAAATGAATAAAATTTATAAAAACTAAAAATAAAAAGACCACAGAAAACTTAACATGAGATATGATTATCTTCAAAAGAAAAAAAATTATAAATAAAAATAATTAAAAATCTAAAATTTATATATAATTGATTGTATGCAGTGAAACTAAAATTAATGAATGTGGTGGTAGCCATGAGAGTGACGGAAAACCGGACTTGTGTATTGGTCGTTGCCACTTGAAGTTTTGAAGTTGAGGTTGAGGTTGCTTGTTAAATTATTTTAATATTTTGTTTGGATGGATTTATATAATCCAGAGTTTCGGAGGTGTTGGGCGCCTCTGAAACCTGGGTTTTTGAGGCGTTGGGCACCTCCGAACCCAGTTCGGAGACGCAGGCTGCCTCCCACTGCCTCCCTTCGATGGCGGTGACTGATCTAAACTCAGGGTTTGAAGGCCGCCATCACCACCTCCGAACCCAGGCAGCCATCACCTTCGCCTATCCAACCTCTCCCCTTCTAGCCTTTAAGTTAAAATCTTCTAACCCAAAAAATGTAAGAAAAAATTACCTCACCAAGCACACAGCAAAGAGACACAGTTGTAGGGAAGGCGACGGCGGCAAATTGCGATAGAGAAAGGGATGGCGCAATGTATGAATATATGAGGGCAATTTTGGAATATAGGTGGCTACAACAAGTAATAATTGTGGGTGTGAAGAGTAATTACTAAATTTATTTTAATTATGGTTGTGAAGAGTAAAAAGCTCGCTGTGAATAGAATTTCTCTAACCATAGAGGGAGAAGGAGAGAAAGAGAAGGGAAATGACTGGACGGGAATCAAATTGATCTGAACCATTAATCGGAAGAAAATTAATCTTAGCCATAGAAATGTATACATTTTAAAAAATAGTTGTGTTTTATTATATAGATATATATATTTGACATAATAGCGTCCTTGCATGATTGCATCCCACATGCCAGGAAGCCGCCGTCCTTTCTGCATGGAAGCTACTTATTTTATTTTATGGGCTAATCCGGAAATGAAACAATCCACCAATTTGTAACTTTATTAAAATTTTTAATTTTAGTAATTAGGTTTAAATTAGTTAATTTAGATATAATTTTATTTAATATATAAAATTAATTTGAAAAGAGTGTATTCATATTAACTTAACGTATCAAGTATTATATAATAACAATATTTACAGGATCTGCATGTATACATAAGTAAAAAAAAGAAAAATATAATTTGTAAAAATAAAAAAATAAAAGAAAATAATTGTTTTTAAAAGAAAAAAAATAATTATGGTCAATAAGTATATTTTTTATTTTTTTAAAAAAATTGAAGAGTGTTCAATCCATCCTGATCAACCCTAAATTAAATTAGAATTGATCGATAATGATGTTTTTAAGAATTTTAAATCAAAAATTGGATATCGATAACTAATTTTTAAATAATAATTAACTTTAAAGATAATTGTATTACTATACTAAAACTCTTTTTATTTAAAATTTTATCTAAACAATTACTATCAAACGCCAAAGAAGAAACGCTAACCAACAGTTTAACTAATGTAAGACCCCGTTTCGGCATAAGGTTGCCTCGTAATTTAAGTAAGGTTTGAATATCGAAAAATGAGCTTGACAACAGTTGTAAGTACCGAATCGATTGTAGGGAGTGTCTTGGAGTGAAATTATCTAAGGAAAATGATATGGTCTCGATGAGCGTTCTAAGATAAAATTTATGGTATCGAAAAAAATCGGATCAGAAACGATTTTCGGTACAACTAAAATACAACTGTCATTTAGGTTGCAAAATCGAATTGTCGTAGAGGACTTCCAAGAAGTCAACGAAAGTTTGAGGGGGTTTCGATTTTTCGTAATGAGCAACTCATCAGTGGTTTCAGAATGAAATGATACACCTGTGAGGACACTGGGGCAAAATCATCCAAATCAAATAACCTTAAAGTTATTAATTTTGCTTTTTCAGTATTGTAATGTAAATTAATTTGAAGTTTAAGGGCATAATTGCAATAAGGGAATTTTTCAAGTGATATTATGATAAAATTGTGTAATTTGAGGTTCGCCGGTCGTCGGCCATTTTTTCAACGATCAGAGACTACCCGGAGGTGCGCAGCACCAAGGAAAACAACATGCCCAAAAATGAGAAAGATCGGACGACTAGATCTTCATAGATTTAGAGTCGAACTCTCGGCCAAAAAGGGACAACCACACTGCCAACATCGCCGGCCACCGTGGTTGGTAATTTCCTGTGATCCAAGACCACCATCCAACTCTCTCAAGCAAACTGACCAACATATTCAAAAATCAAAAAAATCCAATGAAGATCTGACCTTAGACATCCGGCCATAAAACCCACATCGCGCCTATACATTCATCTCGCGAAAACAGCAATAAAAATCGACAAAATCGAGCCAAAACGCTTACCTCTTTGTAAATCGGAGGCGCTTTAACGGTGGAAATGAAGTCGGATCGAAGATTAAACGGCTCGATCACTTGAAATCAACAAAAATCTGAGAGATAGCAAAAGAGGAAAATAAGAGAGAGAGAGAGAGAGATTAATTCTGTTGGGGGGCTGCTCGAGCGCCTCCCCTTTTCTTTTATATTTTTGTTTTTTTATTATATATAAAATTTAATTTAATTATTATTTATTTATTTATTTATTTATTTATTTTTTTGTTTTCAGATCTTTACACCCTCCCTGCCACCCATATCCATTTCCCTTACAGTCGTTTGACTCTTATTACTCTTAACACTATCGCTTGAATTGCAACCCCAACCCTTTGAGGTAAAACTTTATTCCACATTTTTATTTTTTTATATTTAATTTTAATTAAACTAATGAATATAGTATATTTAGTTAATTCTTAATTCTAGGATTAATTTTGAAATTTAATATATATATGCATATATTACATAATACAAAATTATGTATATATGTTTTTTTTTTTTTTTTTACAAAATTACTGACGCCGAGATTCTTGCACTAGTAACAGATTCTATCAACCACAAACAACTCGTACATTGATCCTCATCAGTTCGCAATCTTCATTAAATTCAATATTTTCGAAGATGATCCTATATATAATTTCTTTTATTATATATAGATAATGTTAACTATTGTTCTAAAGTTAATGGTTAATTAGAAATAAATATAAATTTTTTTAAATAATAAATATTTATTATATGTTATTTTTAATATCTAATTAATTTTATTGATTGATTAAATGGTTCAAAATATGATGCATTTATAATCAAATAATATAATCATTTAAAAGTAAAAAACAGAATAAAATAAATACACTTTATCTCATTATATATATATTTTAGAAAAAAATAGAATACAACAAATTTTAATTGAATTTTAATAATTAATATATATTAAACTAACAAAAATATGATACGTGATTTTGACGTTACTGAATTTTTAAATCTAATAAATCTACTCATATTGTCATGTATCAGAATTGATCTCTTAATCACGTCGAGCATTCTTATGTTGCTTGACATGGCCCCCTCCCCCACATCACCCCTTTCCCCCAATAGAGGCCATCCACCCATACATACATGCATACATATATATAATTTTATATTTGTTTTAAATATTATTATAAATTATTATTTACATAAATTATTAATTCGATTTTGTTAGTTAAAATTATAATTACTTTAATAATTACAATTATAATCATAATTAATAATTTATTTATTTTTTTAATCATAACATAATTTATACATATTATATATATTTTTTAATTATATTTATTAAATAGGAGTGTACTCAAATCGATCAAATTACTCAAAGGAGATTTACGTAATTTAATTGGGGAGGGGGGCAAAATAGGGCGTCTAATTGGATAGGGGTTTTAAGTCTGTTATTGACTGGACTATGTCAGTGTCAAGTAACATAAACAGTTCGATATTTTTCATTTTTTAATCTATTTGATTCAAACTTCTATTCGATTGAGTTGATTTAGTTTTAGAAAAGAAATTGGTCTATTCAATTTTTTGATTACACTCTTATCTGATAGATACAGTTAAAAAAGACATAAAATATGTGTAAATTTTGTTATGATTAAAAAATAAATAAATTATTAATTATAGTTATAATTGTAATTATTAAAATAACTATAATTTTAACTGAACAAAATAGAATTAATAATTTATTTAAATAATAATTTATAATAATATTCACAAAAATATAAAATTATATGTATATATGCATGTATGTGGGGTGGGGGAGGAGTCCGGCAACATAAGAATGTTTGACACGGGCAGGAGATCAATACTATGTCATACATATATGTTAACCAACTTAATTAGGTCTTGGGATTTGGGAATAAATGCAAAGCCATAAAGAACTTTAAGTGCTACATGCGATGATGCAAAATAAACATTTTGAGGATATTGTTTCAGTATTTTTTAAATATAAAAAAAGCTAAAAAATATTTTTAAATCATTTTTATAATTTTGAAAAAGTTTCAAAATTGTTAAAAATGTGTTTCTATCAATAAAGAGGCTAAAGGTGAAAAAAATTCAGTCTTTTAGAGACAAAGTTCCATCTCGAACTCAAAATCTTTAATTTTTTTTTAAAATTTATTTGAATGTATTATGAAATTTATGTTTATTTTTAGATTGAATAACTATTTTTATAATCTTTATATTAAAAATTACATTAATAAAAAATTCTTATATATTTTTTTTTATTTCCCATTTTTGTTTCGTGTGATATTCATTTCCTATTTCTATTTTTGTGGAACCTAGCTTATATGGATGGGAGGTATAAATCCAAAACCCATGTGGAACAACCAAATTTATTAACTCAATACAGACATATGTAGATAGGTAGACATGTAGATCAGCATCAAGAACAATTGAATCATTCATAGGTCGACCAAATTGAAAGTAATTAATAAGAGACGGCAAAACCGGGGGAAATGTAAGATGTAAAGATGGGAAATTATAATAGCCATTCTTTTTTGGTAGAATTTGCGTATGGTCATGCTTTGTCTTTATTTGATTGATAGAGGGATTCATTGAAATTAAATATTTTCGGTTCAATTAATATCTTGTGCTCTTTGAAATTGGGTGAGATCTCTCAAGAATGATCAAAGAAATTGAGGAAAAGCTTGGGCAATTAACCATCATTATTTTTCTTTTACACACACACACACACGCACACATGTAGTATATGAGAGCGAGCCGTTGAAAGAACAAGATTAAAGTAATTAACAAAAAAACCAACTGTTATTCAAGCTGTGGCGAAGGTAAACATGTGTTTAAGCGGCACCGAACAATTAGAGTTGTGTTTGTGAATTGACGACGACAAAGAGTAGCGACGATTCGTATTGCATGTAAATTGTTGTATCGAGAAATTGTAGTTGTGAATCAATTTGTGTTACACAAAAATGACAGTATCGAGAATAGAATTGTCGATTTATGTTTGTGAATCGATGACACCGCAACACTAAGTAATCAGAGTTGTGAATTGATGATAGCATTGGGTAATCGAACAACGAAAGGAAACGATGATAAGGGAATTGCTAAAGTGATAAATAGTAGCTATAAACTGTGACAAAACAATGATAAGGGCTCGCAAAGGGAAACCTTCAACTCAGAATACACTGGTTTAATCCTTGTTGAAGAATAAGAAGACAAAAAATACAAGATGATCCAATCACATTTAAACACAAGAGATTTTACGTGAAAAATCCTAAAAAGGAAAAATCATGATCGTCAGGACGACAAAGAAAAATATCACTATGTAATAAAATTTACAACTATAAAGTCCAATATTCTCTCTCTAAACCCAAGTCCCAATTACACCCAATTCCTAACTCTCACTGGTCTCTCACAAGTGATTTGCTCTACTTGACTAACAATCCAACCATCTTATTTATAGGCTAGTTTTCTTGTTCAACAAAGTTAAGATTTCCTTGTCTACTAAGACTAAGGTTTGTTTACCTAAAAATAATTTTCAATTGGCTATAAAATAGGATTACAAATTAAACAAAAAATCAATTAGGAATAGAAAATAATCTTCAAGACTAATTAGGATTTCTCGCTAAAAATCCCAGCAAATCACCACCTCAGTGAGAATTCCTAAAAACATCCATCCATTCTCCAACAACAACCATGACTATCTGTTATCGATAATCATCATGATCTTTATTACCAAGATCACTGTACCTCACCATAAAAGGTACAACCAACTA
Source organism: Diospyros lotus (assembly GCF_014633365.1). Taxonomy (NCBI): domain Eukaryota; kingdom Viridiplantae; phylum Streptophyta; class Magnoliopsida; order Ericales; family Ebenaceae; genus Diospyros; species Diospyros lotus. Next base: position 1,079,044 of record NC_068349.1, on the reverse strand, counting down.
AGCATATATAGCCTAAGATTTTCACAACACAATGTCGAAAAATGCATTGCTGAAAAACTATGGTGCAACCCCCATGCTTGATTTCCTTGGGAGCTCTTCAACCATCGACATCCTTTCCACCACATAGCTTGCATCATTGCCAAGCCAATACTCATGTGCAAACTTTGTGGACCTACTAAAAGTATCACATCCTCTTTCATGACAACTTTGGTGATCTAGTGGCATGTCATGAGGATGTATTCATCTTTTTAGATAACATCTTCATCTTCTACAAAATTAAGAGATGAACTTTCAACGTCATAATCTTTGGAGCCATTTGCTAGACTTGCTCTACCAAATTTTTTAGAGCTTTTAGGAGTTGGTTTGCTTTTCAACACCTTGTGTAACCTGCATTGAATCAAAATATCCTTCACTTGTATTTGCCACAAGCCAAAATTGATCTTCCCATCGAAGTTTTTAAAATCAAACTTCATCATGCTTAGTATATCTTTTGTATATTAGGCGACCGATAACCAAATCTCTAATACCACTTATTGAAGAATAAGAAGAAAAAAATACAAGATGATCTAATCACACTCAAATATAAGAGATTTTACGTGAAAAACCCTAAAAGGGAAAAATCACAGCCGTTAGGACAACAGAGAAAAATATTACTATGTAGTAAAGTTTACAACTACAAAACCCAATATTCTTTCTCTAAACTCAAATCTCAATTATACCCAATTCCTAATTCTCATTGGTCTCTCACAAGTGATTTGCCCCACTTGATTAACAAGCCAACCATTCTATTTATAGACTAGTTTCCTTGTTCAACAAAGTTAAGGTTTCATTGTCCACCAAGATTAAGGTTTCCTTACTTAATAACAGTTTTCAACTGACTATAAAATAGAATTACAGACTAAACAAAAAATCAATTAAGAATAGGAAATAATCTTTAAGACTAATTAAGATTTCTCATTAAAACTCCCAACAATCCTTATCCCATTTTATTCAGTATTTATTATTTTATGTATATCAAAAATAAAAAATAAAAAAACCCATATTCCATGTCCTTTATATTATGGCCAAGACCCAACCCAACTCCTTAAACTTTAATATATTTTAAAATTAGGACACCCTGTCACATCTCATATTTTTCTATCATATAAATACTTCAAAATCTCAAATTATTTCTGATATATACAAAAAGTTAAATAATGCAACAAGGCATTGACAATAAAATAATTTTGAAGATTTAATGAAATAATAAGACTACATTCTTTTTATTTTTTTAATTTTTAGTTTTTAATTTTAAATTTATTTTTAATTTTCTATTTTCTATTTTGATAGTCTGTTTTTAGAAAATTGAAAGCACATTCTTTTTGTTATTTTAAAAAATTATTTCTTAAAATAAAAAATTAGAAAACACGTTCTCTTTAAAATTTTGAAAATAAATTTTTAATGATATTTTATTCAATAAATTTGATTATTCAATAAATTAAAAATATTTAATGTTAATATATTATTAAAGAAATATATATTTTTTAAAGTTAATAAATTTTATAATATTTTTTTCATTACAATAATAAAATATGCATAAATAAATAAATAAATGTGTTTTGAATTTTGAGTTTGTTTTGGATGAAAATACTCAAAACAATTTTTTGTTGTTCTGAGTTTTTTTTATAATTTTTTTTATTTTTAAAAATATATTTTTAAAAATAAAAAAGAACGCGTTTCATTATTTTAGAAAATCAAAAACTTAAAAAGAGTTGAAAATAACAAAGAAAATGTAACCTAAATGTTTTAAAAATAAAATATCAATAGTAAAGTATCATAAAATTAAATTTGACAATGGGATGAGCTCAATTAAAGATTAAATTTTTATTTGAAAAAATATATATTGAGATAAGAAAATAATATTTTGTGTAATAAAATAAAATAAAACGATTCAAAAATTACATGAAACCATTCCTTTTTTCACCTTATTCAAAGTTATTTTTATTTTTTTAATTTGTGTACATTAAATCGAGAAAATTTAAGACTACGTTCTCTTTATATTTTTAATTTTTAATTTTAAATTTATTTTTAATTTTCTATTTTGATAGTCTATTTTTAGAAAACTAAAATGTGTTTTTTTTGTCTTTTTAAAAAACTATTTCTTAAAACAGAAATTTAAAAAATGCTTTTATTTTAGAATTTGGGAAAAATTATTTTATGATATTTTATTCAATGTATTTGATTATTAAATGATAAAATTAACTCTTTTAAATGAAATTTTACTATTAAAATAAAATAATAAATTTGATTAATAAATTATTGACATCTAAGTGATAATTTATATTAAATATTATTATACATAATATATATAATATACTTAATAATATGCTATATGTTATCCTATATTTTTAATTATAATATAGATATGCTATATTTTTTAAATTTTAAATAAATATAATTTTATTTTTAAAATTTAAGAATAATTTTTTCCTTTTCTTTTTTAGAGTCAAAATATAAAAAATGAATTGTGTTTTCCATGTTTTGGATTTAGAGATTGTTTTGACTAAAAACAACCAAAACAACATTTGGTTCTCTTTATATTTTTTTTTATTCTTAAAAATGACAAAGTAAACTCATTTTTATTATTTTAAAAAATTAAAAATTAAAAATAATCTAAAAACACCAAATAGAACGCAACTTAAAATTTTCAAATCTACCCATTTGAGTTGAGTTTGGGTTAGCTCATATCCATTATGGAATATAGAATTTTTTTTCTTTATTGTTAATATATTGATTACTGTAATTTACGTTGTGCTTGATTTTGAGAATATTTTGATAATGAGAATTTAAATGTAAAATTTTAATACACTTACAGTTTAATCAACTAACATTTAAATTTAGTAGAGTAATATTTTTTTAATCAAATAAGGAAATGTTTTAGTTGAATAACAAAGGTTGTACTTGACTAATCGTTATTTTAATCAACTAAAACCTAAAAACTTAAGGGATTAATTGATTATACACTTATATTACTTGATTATGTGATGAAATAACATTAATCAAATAATTAAAAAATTAATCAACTGAATGATAAACTAATCAAATAATTACATTCTTCAATAGTGTAATAAATTTGAGAACAAATTACAAGTTTCTATACTTATTTTATTAATCTACTAAAACAAAATTGTAATAAATACAAAATTACAAGTCTCTATACTTATTTTTTATGACACCTATAATGATATTCTATATTAATGTTTTATATTTTATGTTACACTAATTAAAATATCACACTTAGATATTTAAATAGCATTTAATCTTAGAAGCACCTTCCTTTATATGACGTCATAGTGAAATGATTATGTTACGTAAAGGATTCTATTTATTTTCTATTAAAAGATAATTATTATGTCTAAATAATTAATTTATTAAAGATATTATTTAAATATCTAAATTTTATATTTATTATAATATTTTACATTGATATCTTATATTATAACGTGTCAAATTTAAGGATACAAATAATATTTTAAATTAAAAGAATTAGATTCTAATTCAAACTACACTAAAAAAGAAATTAAACTAATCATTTTATTTCAAATCAATTCTCAATTTAGCCAAATGAAGGAACGCAGCTAAACCTGGACTGGTAAATATTTATGTTCGCACTCCAATGGCCTAAATCCATAATTTAACTTCTGTAGTTTCACAATTTTTTTATGCGATCATATTAATTTTTTTTGTTATTTCAATAATATTTTTAGATAATATATTTTTTTGATAATTTAATCTTTTATTTTTTTATATAATAATTTAAACTTCTGGTTATTTCAATTACAGTCTTAGACTATACATTTTAGAGTAAATTGCACATCTCACCAATACATGGTCTAATTGCATTTTTGTTCTTTCAATTGCATTTTTGAATTATGTAATTGACTCAAAAATACATGATCAAATGGTATAATTGAAATAACAAAAAATTTAAATTGTCACAAAAAAAAAAATTAAAGTCTATGAGTTAAATTATTCAAAAATGTATTGTCCAAAAGTATAATCAAATTAATAAAAAAATTAAGTGACCATATGAAAGAAAACGTGAAAGTGCATAAATAAAAATATGAATTTGACCCACTAGAAAGCTAGTGATGTAAACCCAATATGTTTGAAACAGCCGGTTAGCAACTTTAGCCAAATAAAACAATTTTTAAGAGAGGGGGATAAATTCAAATTATTTGAAATGTTTATTTTCTTCTGCTTTGGCTGGGAGTTAGATTGGGTTGTTTCATTTTAAAAATTATTAAATAAAGTATTATATTTTTAAATTTAAGATCAAATTAATCATTATATTTAAAAAAGATTATAAATTATTGTTTTCTTAAATTTGATATCACATTAACCATTATGGTATATGTGATCTTAATGTTTTTATCGATGTTTTAAAATCCTAAATTGAACAAAAATCTAGATAAAGCCCAAATTCAAATTTGAAGAATTTACGTAACAGTAAACAACCTCAAGACTTAAGATCCTAAATCACAACAATTGTTGTTCTGTTAACCAAGCAAAGCAGAGCGCGGCTGTTATTACTAGTGATGGCTTATTAAATCAATTACTAGCTAATTCTATGGTGACATGTGAATTAGTTTTAAAACTCTTACATAGAAGATACTTAGAGAGAGTATTCGAATCACCATGTGTCATTACCCCTCTTCTATGACCATTAGGAGCATGGTGATCAAGATGGCCCGAGGTATAAGAGTTTGGTATCACTCTTAAACCATACACTAGTCATATTACAAATAAGGGTTCTAGCATAAATTTTGCTCATGACATCTTAAATCGGGCCATATAAACTCTAAATTTCTTAAAGGTAAACAAGCTTTCGGATCTTACTCAACTTGTTAGAGAATTAAATTGTTCCGTATGCAATAATCAAAATACTTGACTATGACCACGATACTCTTATGGTAAGTTTTGAAATTAGAAAATATACACTTCAATAAGAGACCAAAATAATTATATCTAGGTAAAGTAGTGTTCAAATTTTGACATGAATTAGAAAATTGGTCCAAACCAACCAATTTGGTTTTTGTCTCACATTTTTACGTGAACTAGTTTTTGATCCAGTCTTGTTCGAGATCAGTCCAAGAGTCAATTGGTTCAAAATAATTAATATTATTTATTAATAATAAAATAATATGATATACATATAATGTAAGCTAGTTGATTTTTGTTTAGATTTTTTAAAGAAAAATTTTGTTTGAGTGATATATATAAAAAAATGTGTAAGAAAAAATTATTCATAAACGGCTAGGATTGGCCCAAATCAAACTAGTCTAGTTTTCGATTTGAGATTTTTAGAAATTTCAATCCCAATCTGGTTTAGTCCCGAGTTAACTCAAACTGAATAAATACCTTATCTATTAGTGCATTTAAGTAAAAAAAACATGAGATACAAACGTAAATATCTATCAATTAGAATAAAAAATAGAAAAGTGAAACTCCCTCGAGATTTTATTGCACTTCCTGATTGGACAATTAATTTATGGACATATTATTTAGACATTAATTATGATATTTTTAATAATACTCATACATTAATCTATTATATATTCATATAAATGTCATTAAAATTTTACAAATAGCACTTCAAATTAATTTAGGATGGTGAAGATAGTTTGCACCGCAGTAAGAGAGAGGAGAAGGAAGGCTGCGATGACAGAAATAATTGCCCACGGGTTTCTGAAATAAGTTTGAGTTAGATTGGCGCGCCATTTATGCCAACGCCTGTTGCAGTAGTGGATGAGATCCGTGTACATCTGGCCAAGGTTTTCGTTCAAATCCAAGACTAAACCCTTGGACATTGTGTTGAACAAATCGGCTGCCTCCTTGTCAGTCCCAATGATGTTGTCGATAATTCCTTTCGAGCTCAAAAGCTTGATATCTAGACTGTCGTCGATGATGCAGTCCATGAATGCGACGAAGGAAGTGATGTAGCTGCCAGCAGGATTGTGGCAACGCTCGAAGGCTATGAGATTCAAGAAAATTGATTCAGTAGAATCAGAAATCATGAAATTGGGAAGTTTCAAGGTGCCTTCGCCGAAGGTGATGTCCAAGAGACTTTTGCTTTCGCTTTTAACGAAGCGGACACCGGCCTCGTGGAGCTCTGTGGCTGGGCGAACGACGTTGTGGCCGACCCCCTTATTCTTTCTAACTCCTTGATTTGAAGATTGGGGGGCTGCATCTCCAGGCGTGTGTTGTGTGTGGACCAGGCGCCGGTAGCAGAGCTCAAGCTCGTGAAAACATTTTCCCATCTTTGGGTAGAAGCCTTCTCTTTCATTTGCAGATTGGGGGGCTGCATCTCCAGGTGTGTGTTGTGTGTGGACCAGGCGCTGGTAGCGGAGCTTAAGCTGGTAAAAACATTTGCCCATCTTTGGGTAGAAGCCTTCTCCTTCATTTGCAGATTGGGAGGCTGCATTTCTATCTTCGTTGTGTGTGTGGAGTAGGCCTTTGCGGTAGAGGTCAAGCACGTGTAAACATGTGCCCATCTCAGAGTACTTGCTAATGTCATAGAAGAGAAAAAAAAGTATGCTTTTGTTCAATTCTTCAATGTCAGACTGCACAATATTTGTGGAGCCGAGATCTAATGTCCCAATTGGTTGTCCCCTCTGTCCATCCAATAAAAATCAACCATATACTCAATTAACACACATCATTAAATAGTAATTAATTCAAAAAAAAATATAAAATCAAACAAAAAAATTATAAAATGGCATCACCTAGTTAACATACATCATCAAACAGTAATTAATCCAAAAAAATTATAAAATCAAACAAAAAAAATTATAAAATGGCATCACCTAGTTAACACACATCATCAAATAGTAATTAATCCAAAAAAATTATAAAATCAAATAAAAAAATTATAAAATTATACATATATGTAGCTGATTTTTATTAGATGAACAAGAAAGGAGACAACAAACTCAAATAACAGAACTCCATAATGTGAGGGGTAAGCAAGTATGAAACCTTGGACATGGATTCAGGACACGAGAACACACGAGATAAGCTACTTAAGTAAGACATGACATTGTGGAGAAATGTTAATTAATAAAATATTATTTTATATTTTAAAACATAGCAAAGTCTCAAAAGATTTCGAAATTATATTTTGAAGTGGTAAATATACATTTAAAATTCAAAAGTTAAAATTCTAAATGAATAACTTCAACATTTTAATTAACAATCACATATCTAGTCGAGGTTCTGGAGAATAAAAGCATGGAGATTATGAAAACCGAACAATCATGCAACCAAAACATGAAAAAATAAATAATTATGTAATTCCAAATTAATAAAAATGAAGAGTAGAAAATAAATAACACGTGTCTTACAAGTGTCCCTCCCATGCCCTTATGAAAAATTTTAAGTATTAGACAAGCCATGTGAGTCTGTCTTATACTTGTTATAGTATTTGATACCAATATGACAACCTATGGAAAGCGTATGTACTTTACTTTATAAGTAAACACAATAATATTTTGTTGATAATATTAAAAAAATAAGAAAATCCACATAAGATTAAATGTCAAGTCACAAAAGTTATTTTAAAAAGTCAAACTTTTTATCAACTTATGATTTGACTTTAAATACCCAATTAGCACGAGAAACCCAAATTTTGAATAAATTGTACTCCCAAATTACTTGAAGATGAATAAGGTGAAATCGCCAAAGTCATGTAGAAAATAGGCATCAAAAATATCCTCAAGGGTAAGATAAGAATAGTTGTTAGAAGCATAATTCAAACATAAGAAATTGTAACATTCTGCATCGAGCGATAAGAAGAACAAGAACAACTTACCCTGATAGACCTACACGAACTTTCCAAAAGGGTTATCTATCCTTGGATTACCCTAGGTCAAGCACGCTTAACTTACGAGTTTTTTGCCAACATTCAGCTCAAAAGATATCTAAGTAGTGTTATTTTCTTCCTTACCTATCCTCGATATATACTATTCTTCTCTGGGCTTTTGGGGTATTACAGAAATTTTCAAAATACTTATGTGTGAAGTTTTCTTCAGAGATAATAAGAAAATTCCTCAATATGAGACAATACTTAGGATTTAAGGTTCACAGATAAATCCAAGCCCAGTACAAAGAAACATAGAGCAGGCATCTCAAGATTCTTTTATGTCATATGTCCTGATAATTTCATAATTTCAATCCAAATTAATCTCAAACTCACAAAAGTAGGAGAAATCAGCTATATGGGAAGGGCCAACTAATTCCCCTTATGATCTTCATTATAAAGCTCAACTTGAAAGGTATAGAAAGATCTCGAGAGGTAAGTCAAATGTATGGTATTTTACGTTACTCTTATATGCTTATAAGCTATATATTTCCCAAATTCTTTTCTAGCTTAAGTATCAAAGTGACATCCTTATCGGTCAAGTCTTGGGATAATTAATTACTTTTGTTTGATTGTGTAAAAATCTGAAGTTTAGATTAATTCATAATGTAGTCCGAATCTCATATGAAATCTTATGAATTGAATTAGTTACTGACATTTAAATCTCATTTATATTTAGAAAATAATGAGAAAAGAGCTCAATGTATACCTTAACATTCTCTCGAATATATTTGAGGCTGAGCAGAAGCGACATTGGTAATTGATTCTCCAGCATCAACATGTCAGCCCTGACAAATGGCATGACATAGAGCTCCCCATGTCGGCTGAAGACGGGATCATTGTCAGAATAATAGTTGTCATCCTTATAGACATCTAATAATTCGAGCATGAAACACCCATCTAACATCATCAATTGCACGAAACTCTTAGTGTTATCTTGCCATTTAAAGTCGAGGGAATCGTATGATTCCTTCAACTCTTGAGCCATTTTCTCTACGAGGCGAAAGATCTCTTTCTGGGGTACCCCTAATTGATGGATATAGCGATTGAGAACGCGTTTCTTGTGAGCCTCCATCCATGCCAGTTGAGGCTCTCCATGGTGGTATGGCCCGAACGACACGACTCGGGGCTGGTAGGCTGTCTTGTTAATGTTTGAGATGAAGGGATGGACTTTGTAGATGGACTTTGTAGCTTGCATCTCCACCACCCAACTGCCCATTCCTCCGTTGGCTAGCTCTTGCTTGCAATATTTGTTTGTCAGCTTTGATAAACTATAACATTGGACAACTATAAATACACTGCAAGCTGGTTAAGTCAAGGTCAACTATAAATTAGAATATAACTACAAATGCACTGCAGATTTGTCATCTTTGATGAACTGTACCATTACAACTATAAATGCAAGGCAAGTTGGTTAAGTCGAGGTCATTTTATGGTCGTTGATGCTGCCAGTTGGTACTGTGTTTATGTTTACCGGGAGATGTTATATCCTAAAAAAAAAAAGAAAAAGAAATAGTCTGATAAATAATCTCCATAAATTGACTTAATTTTATAATAATTCCATACAAATTTATAATAGTTTTACCTAACTTCATAATAATTCTATTTAAAATTACAATATATAATTCTACTCATTACTATAAACTATTATCAATTTTAAGTAAAATTATTATGAATTGAATAAAATTATTATGAATTTACGTGTTTCATATCAAAATTTGTGAGAGTTATTTGTAACATTTTTTTATGTTTATTTATAAATTCATTTTTTATATATATTTTTTTAAAAAGTGAATCACAGGTTATCACGTATTTCACCAATTATAACATATTTTGTATTTTATAATCTAAAATGTGACATGTCACCTACTAACTCTATTATTTTATGAAGAAATGGTCTTCATAGACATGAGATATCTCCCTCATTGACCTAAATTTTGATTATTTTATGGAAAAATAATCTTCATAGACTTGAGATATCTCTGTCATTGACCTAAATTTTGTTTATTTTATAGAGAAATGGTCTTCATAGATGTGAGATATCTTCGTCATTGACTTAAATTTTGTTTATTTTATGGAGAAATGGTCTTCATAGACCTGAGATATCTTCGTCATTAACCTAAATTTTATTTATTTTATAGAGAAATGGTCTTCATAGACTTGAAATATCTACCTCATTGACCTAAATTTTATTTATTTTATGAAAAAATAGTCTTGATAGACCTGAGATATCTCAATGACGTAAATTTTGTATTGACAAATTTGGAGAAGTTAAGGCACGTGGTCACCATACTGCAAATTTATATTTATATATTAGTAGTTTATATTTTTTTTTTGTATTTTTTATTTTAGTTGTGAAGTTTGAGGTATGTCCTATGTTTAATATGTAGACGCTTATTGGTTTCTTTTCAATCAAATTCTTATTTACATAAAAAAAAAATAACTTTTGAAATTAGAAGTGCAAATATAATGTTTAAAAATTCAACAGATAACCATGTTTATTGAAAACAATAAAAAAAATTAAAAAAAGTGTTTGAAAATTCAATCAAGTTTTTGGAAATGAATTTACTTCAATGATTCAAAGATAAATTAGAAATTAATTTATTTTTTGATTCAAAGATAAAAGGGTGAATTTTTTTTAACATTATTTTTTAGACAAAAATTAAATTTACATGCCCCAAATAAAAGCCACAATGCCAAACAGAGAAAACTAGAGAAAAAGTACTATTTATTGTAAATTAATTAAACATAAATATCAAATATACTCTTAAATGGAGAAAAAAAGGCATTAATTGGTAAATTGAGAGCGAAAACTAGAGAAAAGTAGAAAAATATGTAACCATTAAGCCAAACAAGAAATAAGAGAACTTTGAAAGCCCAAATAACGCTTTGAGAAGTGTGATGGTGGATGGATTCAAACAGTAAATATTATGAAGATTTTTTTGTGACATTCGTGTGTGTGTGTGTATATATATATATATATATTCTTAATGTTAGGTAGACTGAATACATATATTAGTAGTTTAGATATTTTCTTGTATATATATATATATTTTTTATTTTAGTTATAAAGTTTGAGGTATACCTTATCTTCAAGCTGTAGACGCTTGCTGGTTTGTTTCCAATCAAATTCTTATTTAGCCTCCATGTTGGACTGGGTGTGCAGCCACTCTGCCAAAATTCAAAATAATTGCTTCAACTATTTTCCTTCTAATGCTTGAATTCTTTTATATTTAATATTTATAAAAACATAGTGAAAGCCATTTAAATTAGTGCATTAAAAATAAAAAAATTCTATTAAAACAAAACCTAATTACAGAAATTATTATATAATTTTTTTATACTGTTGAAAATGGCATTTAATTGAATATTGTTCATTTAGGATGGGGGATGATTGGCTTGTCGTGTTTGGAGCGAGGAGGAAAAGGACGGCGGAACTGGAAAAGGAGGCGGCGGGGAGTGTGGCCTGTAGGCTGGGCCCAACACGAGGGTGAAGGGAACAAAACTGCAGTCCAGCCTTAACTTTGAGGCGGCTGCCGCTTCTTTGTCGTGGTACCAATTGCATGGCCACACACACACAAACACGCCCTTTGACGAGTCGGTACTATTAATTCTCCCCCCCGTCGCTATCCCTACCTTCCCAATGTCATTGAATGGCTCCCAGTTTTGAAAATATTTTAGATAATCTTAATTCTCGATTTTACAAACTTAAAAAAAATACGAATTTATTCTAATTATTACAACACTCTTCATCAATTTTAATATATATATATATATATATATTGACGTAATAACATCCTTGCATGATTGGATCCCCACATCACGTGCCAGGAAGCCGCCTTCCTTTCTGCATGGAAGCTACTTATTTTATTTTATGGGCTAATCGGGAAATGAAACAATCCACCAATTTGTAACTTTATTAATTTTTTTTAATTTTAGTAATTAGATTTAAGTTAGTTAATTTAGATATAATTTTATCTAATATATAAAATTAATTTGAAAAAAGTATACTCATATTAACTTCAGGTGTCATAGAATAACAATGTTTACAAAATTTACATGTATACACAAGAAAAGAAAATTATAATTTGTAAAAATAAAATAAATAAATAAATAAAATGATTGTTGCTAAAAGAAAAAAAATAAATTATGGTCAATAAGTATATTTTTTATTTTTTAAAAAAAATTCAAGAGTGTTCAATCGATCTTGATCAACCCTAAATTAAAATTTAAGAATTTTAAATAAAAAATCAGATATCAATAACTAATTTTTAATAATAATTAACTTTAAAGATAATTGTATTACTATACTAAAACTCTTCTTATTTAAAATTTTATCTAAACAATTACTATCAAACGCCACCTGGGAAACGCTAACCAACAGTTTATCTAACTTCTCCAACCTTCTCTAACAATTATAATTGTTGTTGAGAGAAAGTAGACAAAAAATAAAAATAGTTTGAAAAATATTATTTGGACACTTAATTATAATATTTTTTAGTTATATTTTTACAATAATATTATATTTTATGTTATATTAATATAAATGTATAATAGACTAATATGAGTGCCTAGATAACATTTTCGATATGATTTTTACTAGCAAAAGAAATTCAGTTAGAATTTAGTAAATTTTATTTGGGTTCTAATAAATTTCAATATTTAGTAACTTTTTTTGAAAATTAATATTTAATACTTATTAAACTAATTAAAATATGACACTTAATTTTTATCTTGTTAAATTTGTGAACTCAATAAATTTATTGATTACTACTCATAAAAAAAATGACAGATTTTTTAAGATAGGAGATTAAATTCAAATTCTTTGAAATATTTATTTTCTTCAGCTTTGGTTGGGAGTTAAATTGGGTTCTTTCACTTTAAAAATTATAAAATAAAGTATTATATTTTTAGATTTAAGGTCAAATTACTTAAAAAAATGACTATAAATTATTATTTTTCTAAACTTGATGTCACGTTACCCATTATGGTATATGTGATCTTAATGTTTTTATTGGCGTTTTAAAATTTTAAATTTAACTAAAATCTAGATAATGCCCAAATTCAAATTTAGAGAAATTCATGTAGTAGTAATGTAAACACCTCCGCCTCGATATCCCAATCATCGGACTACCCAAACGGGAGCGCTTACAGAAGGAAAAAAAAAAGAAAAGAAACACAAGACAAGAACTACCCCGGCATGTATACACAAGAATTAAAACAACGAAAACAAAGCTATGTATATACATGCACTAAGAAAATATCGCTGGCATAGCGGTTACAAAATAAATAAATGAATAAAGACTCTTGTGCCGACATACATAAGACACGAGAAAAGACTTGGCACAGTAAAAATAATAGAGTAAATCATATTCAGACATCAAAGTTGATAAAGATTGACGGGACTGCCTGTACACCATACTGACTCTGCCGCTAAAAGCTGACTCACTTGCCATGGCTCACGCTACCACTACCTGAAATGATGGAAAGCAAAGTGAGTCGAGAGATTTAACAAGCATAAGGAAAGAAAGGCTTAAGGTTGTATAAATCCAATAAACTCTCCCCCAAAACACAAACCCCCAAGCACACACAAGCCATGAGACGCTACCACAGAATAGTATAGCATAATGAAAGCATGTACCGGTCATTGGTGCCCACATAAGACACACAACACATAAGTCAAATACCAACCTGCCGCTGCTCCTGAAAGGTAACATAAATCTCAAACAAATCTGCGCGCGCTATCCCGGGTCGGTGCTTCCGTCACCCGTGTGTCCGTGTTGGTACTCCCGACACCTGAGCCATAGGCTCCCTCGGAACAGTCCTCCTGTCTGAGAACTAATAACTACCAGTAATCATGCAATGCACATAAAAATGCAATGGCGTAGTGAGCATCAACGTGATACACTGGCATCCATACATCCAGGCATCAGGCCATGCTCTGCCCACATAATAAATCACACGCAATGCATATGCCCGTGCTAGATGCAACCTAACCAAACTAGAATGTCCATGTCCCAAACATACTCAATAAATGAATATCCCAACATGCAACCCGTACCCATGTGCATATCAAATCACGAACAATAATATAATGAATATAATTGTGCAGTAAATCACATACTGGTAGAGTTAGTCAGCAGCGTTTGGCACTGGTTAACAGTCAGTGAGTAGGAGTGTCCACCCAACGGTCCACTTTAGGACCGTACAATAGTCTACCCCAATGTCACAAAACAGCCGACCCCTGCCATACTGCTCGATAGCTTTAACCGAACCATAAATAAATTCGAGAAAACCATCAATAAGTCTGCACGTCTAGGAACCTAGTTCCCAAGCTGGGTTTAGCATCATTCCGAAAGGAATAGGACAGTACAAACCCCCGTAGGCTCACAATAAATAAAACTCTAGAAGTCTCAGATTTAATTTAAATTAAAACAAATGAATAATAACTCAATAAATAATACTAGGTACCGAATTAGAATAAGGGAGAAAATAAAATACGAGAAATCATGGAGTATCTCACGGGAGTTAAAGAACATGAGGAGATGGTTAGGAACTTGCCTTTACGCGGTCATTTCTTGTTTTTCTTGCATTCCCGCTGCGAAGTAAAACGTTTAATAGCGATTAATAAAACCGTGGTTCATATTAATTAAATCTAACCATGTAATATAAATAATTCAATCGTCTAAAATCCCACGTAGGCGTACCTCAAATAAAATCCCAATAAATCTCATATTTATTTTAAATTAAATCATACTAATAACATCCTTAATTTATATAATTAATATGCGATATCGAAATGAATTGAGGAAAGATGAGGGGTTTATAAAATGGAAAAAAATCGCAAGGGTAGAGGGATCTTGTATCATTTAAGCTATTTAAAATATTTTCACGCTTAAACACCATCAAATAAATACACACTGTAAAATAAATTAAACTCCCAAAATTAATAAAATGGAACCCAAAATTAATTTTCAATTGTACAGAATGATTAATACTAACTTCTCTACTTATCTAACTAATTAAATCACAATTAAACTGAATTTAATCCAAAATTCTCCATTTTCAGCGAGCTTCTTCTTCTCCTAAATTTCTCTCTGTTTCTGTCCAATTTCTCTCCAATTTTTTCTTGCAAATTGCAGCTTAAAAGGCAAAGGAATTGGCGGCCCAACACGCGCCAAGTGGCAGCCAAGGGCTGCCCACCGCATTGCCCAAAACGACGCCGTTTTGGGTAAGATTTTGGCTGAAAAATCAGCCAAAATCCCTCCAGCGCGCGCATCAGTCAAGATTCGATCCCGTGCCTACTCCATAGACCCTTCGTGCGCTTGCTACCTGCTCCACCTGCCACTCTTAAGATTTATATGCACTCACTTAATTTTAAATTAAACTCACACAGTTTCTAGAAATTACATTTAAACCCACCACTTCCAAAAACTTTCACACACCCCAATTTAAATTTTCACTTATTTCACTTCCATCCTGAAATTTTCAAAAATCACCCAATTTAATTAACTTTAATTTTTCTTTATTTCCATAAATATTCTCAAATAATTTAATTAAATACCTAAATTTCCTATTTTCTTAAAACATCATAAATTACTATTTTACTTTAAATTAACCAAATAAATAATTATTTTCCTTAAACAATAAACACTCAATAATCACCAAAATAAAAATTAAATCAATATTTCCTTTAAACCCACAAGTATTCAATAATCTCCACAAACACAATAATTAAAAATTAATATTTTTCTTAAACCTAAAAATATTTAATAATTATTAATTATTCTTGATTAAATTAATAATTATTTATTTAATTCCCCCATTTCAAGATGTTACAGGTAAACGACCTAAAAACTTATGAGTCCTAAATCACAACTATTGTTTTGTCCAATGCATGGGGGATATGATTTTGAGTACAAAATTGAAGTATAAAATGGGCAGAATTTGAAAATGAAATTTACAATTAAAGTATACAAATTATTTTTGGACTAAAATACCCTCATCCTCCATCCCTCCCTTCCACCCATATCCATTCCAATACATTCGTTTTGACTCTTAGCACTATTGCTTGAATTGCAACCCGAACCCTTTGAGGTATAACTTTATTCTAGCTTTTTATTTTATTTATATTTAATTTTACTTAAACTATTGAATATAGTATATTTAGTTAATTCTTAATTCTAGGATTAATTTTTAAATTTAATATATATATGTATATATTACATAATACAAAATTATGTATATATGTTTTTTTCTTTTTTAAAATAGTTTTTTTACTTTAATAAAATTATTATATTAAGTGTATTTTAAAAAATAAGAACAAATAAAACTTCAAAGTATGAGTTAATTCCAAATATAAATTTACAGAATTCAATTGAATTCCATATTTTAAGTTACTATATATCATTTCTGTAACATCCCGCATCGAGCGATATGAAGGACCAGAACAACTTATCCTGATGGGCCTACATGAACTTCCCAGGCGGGTCACCCATCCTTGGATTGCCCCAGGTCAAGCACGCTTAACTTGGGAGTTCTTTGCCAACATTCAGCCCAAAAGGTATCCAGCTGGTGTTGTTTCATTCCTTACACTATCCTCGATATATACTAATCTCTCTGGACTCTCGGGGTATTACATTCTTTCCCCCTTAAGCGCATGACGTCCTCGTCATGCGACCTTACAACTGGTCCCAGACCTTCTCCCCTTGGGGGCTGCCATCCTAGAAGCCTGCCAGAAGCCGCTCCTTGTACAGGCCCTCAAGCCCCGGCGCCACTCCTCGCCCTCATCGGACCGCCTTCGCCAAGGGTCGGCTCTGATACCATTTGTAACATCCCGCATCGAGCGATAGGAAGGACCAGAACAACTTATCCTGATGGGCCTACACGAACTTCCCAGGGGGGTCACCCATCCTTGGATTGCCCCAGGTCAAGCACGCTTAACTTGGGAGTTCTTTGCCAACATTCAGCCCAAAAGGTATCCAGCTGGTGTTGTTTCCTTCCTTACACTATCCTCGATATATACTAATCTCTCTGGACTCTCGGGGTATTACAATTTCAAACATAGGATTATTTACAAATGAAATGAATTATATGTATAATTCATTAAAAATGAATCCAAATTGGCGAAATTCACTCATTCCAGACAAATATTAAAGTTATTATACGCAATTTGGTTCTCCAGCTAAATACAATAATTTAGTTGATGCTTTGTCCATAATTTACTAACTATGCAACTCTCTAACAAAGTTTAAAAGTAAAATTATTTCAAAGTATTTATAATGAGATTAGATACAATAGAATTATACCACTTAACGTCTCTATAATGCCCCGATATTTTGAAAGATTAATTTCTAAATTTAAGATAATTTATTTGTAGTTGGATACGAGACTAGTGGGTTTGAGAATTTAATGGCAGAAATTATAAATTATTTTATTCCTTGAATAAGAAGATATTTGAAATATTTAGGGGTTTAAGTGTAATTTTAAAAATTAGTGCTGACATGATATAAATTTAAGAAAAATACTGCTTGTACAAATAATTAAGTTATTAAAAAAATGGTCAAATATGCCAAATAACCAAAATATTCTCATCCAATTTATCATTGCCACCTCTTGCCCAATCAGGTTTCGTTAAGCAAGCCCGATCAAACTTTATCTGAGCTTGATCGGGCTTCATGAAATCCAGAATTTTTTCGTTCATAATATTTTAATGATTGATGATGAAACTTAATCAAACTTCATCATCAAATAAAATTTGATTAAGTTATCGAATCTATCATCTTGTCAATTGTATAGAGTCCTAAATTTAAATATGACCTTAGTGACAGCCCCGTGGCCTCGCGAGCCAAGTTACGGCCTCAAAACAAGCACCTCGTGGGATTGAGTCAAGCGAAAGGTTTCACTTGTCGGAAAAGCAGATAGGCAAAACGACGTTGTTTGGCAGCATGTGCCATGGGCTGCCACACCCGCGCCTAGCGGCTTCTGCAGCTGCCGCCACCTATGTTTGTTGTTGCCACCTGTTGCGAAGTTCGGATTTTACAGCACAATTTCCCATCTATCTTTGTAAAAACTTCAGGAATCAAGAAGAGACGTGGGAGCAATTGGGCCAAGCACTTGGACTGAGGATTTTACAACTTATCTTGGGGCAAAATTGATTCTCCTTTATTTAAAAAAATTCTCAGAATTAAGGATTTGATGTGCAATTCGAGGGATTGGTGGATGCTGCTATTTGATTGCTCAATAGTTGGCAGAAGGGTGAGAATTTCATTTTAGGCAGCGCTTATGATTATTTTTGGCCCAAGGGTACGATGAAGATATGGGCCAAGGAGGTCTGAATTTTGCTATAACACCAAAACATGCTTTTGTTTTGTGGTTGAGTGTTCAAAAGAAGCTTTTTGACAAAAGATAAACTGCACTTATTGGATATGGACAGAACTTGTAGTCTGTGTGCCAGTGTGGTTCCTGTGAGAAATCTACGCAGCACTTATTCTTTCAATGTTCAATACAGAAATTTGGGGTCAGGGTGGATTAGCATTAGGAGATACATGTCTTCGATTCCTAATGCTCTCAAAGTGATTTAAGGAGGCTCATGATTCATCGTGACAATCTAAAGCCAAAAAGATTGTATTTGCTTGTGCTGTTTATTTCATTTGGACAGTAAGAAACTGTCTTATTTGTTATGATCAAATTTTTTTTGAAAATTATATTGTTAAAAAGGTTAAAACATATATATATATATAGAGTTATTTTTTCTGTACCTTGATGTTTTATCCCAATTTTTGAATCAAATTATGGATCAATAGCTTTGCTTGTTGATCGTGTTTGTCTGGATTTGTTTAGTGTGTCTGTATTATTTTTTTTTATTAATAAACATATTTATTTTTGATAAAAAAAAATTGTGAGGAGCCTAGGCTAGGGGCTAGGCCATGATGGAAATTCATAGCTATTGGGCAGCCCAATGAACCCTTAGTTTTCTGCCTAGCTACATACTTTGCTTAATTACATATATATATATATAGATATATATACACCATGGAAGGTAAATTGAGACGTAGACGGAATTGGAAAAAATTGGAACAAGCTTGAGTAAAGCCAACGCGAAACTAAAGAACCTAAGGTAAGTGAAAAAAGCTTAATTTTGGGTTGAAATTGATTATTGTAACAAGGACCGGCTCCAGGGCTTAGCGTCCTAAGCCATTATTAATTTATGGGCTCAACCTTTAATAAAAAATTAAAAATTTATTAATTATATTTTAATAATAAAATTAAAATAATTATTTATTAAACTAAAGGGGTTGAGACTATAGATAATTATTTCACCAACCTACCCCTTCAACCGATCCTGATTGTAACACCTATTTTGAAATAGTATTTTTTATTTATTTATTATGCTTAATTTTTGTTGAAGCGTAGCTTCAGTGATCTTTTTACTTTGGGGAGACTTGAAAAGAATGTCAAGAAGGATCATAAAAAGTTAAAAGCATATTTGTCAAAAGTTAATATACTTTTGTACAAATTACATGATTATGGTTTGCATGAAATTATGTAAAAATGTCTAGGTATGAAATCGTAGATTTTTGACTAAATAGATTTTGTGTCGGGTCTACTTTCAGATATGCCCGGTAGTATAGGAACATTCAAGAGAAGGTCCTTCCAAATGAGATATAAAATAAACATAATAAAAACTTCATATAATAAATATGTTCACTTCAAGTAGAAGCGATAATCAATCTTACATCATTTCTTAAGGCTTTGAAAGCCATACATTCTCAGAATAAACAAAAGGGCTAATAACATACAAAAAAAAAAAAAAAATCTTCGACACGAGCCCACTACACAAATCCCAAAACTTTTAGGTTGAGAGAGATCTCTATATATGTCTAAAATCAACTTTGAGCCCTACTAGACTCCCCTTCTATTACAAATTTGTCCTTATTTGGAATGACAAAAAATAAACAAGTGAGTCACAAAACTCAACAAGCATATAACAAACAAGGGAAATAGTAAAGAGATCGATATACAAAGGTATGCATAATATAAGAGTCAAGAAAAGAATCACTACTCGCGTATATAGAGATCATTAAAATCATGTCTTTGTCATTAAACCATGCTTCAATATATATATATATATATATCATGCTGTCTTTTCTTACAACAAATCACACACTTTACCATAAAAAATAACATTCACACACTTAGACCATAGTATAATGCCTTTTTTTCAACATAGCTCATAGTATAAAAATATATATATTATACATACAAAAATACAGACACATTATCCCTTTTTTTTAACCTTTCTTTTTTTTCGGACTAGCCGTCCTTTTTGTCATGGTAGAATTTGAAAATGAAATTTACGATTAAAGTATAAAGATTATTTTTGAACTAAAATACCCTCATCCTCCATCCCTCCCTGCCACCAATATCCATTTCCAATACATTCGTCTTGACTCTTAACACCATTGCTTGAATTGCAACCCGAACCCTATGAGGTATAACTTTATTCTACCTTTTTTATTTTATTTATATTTAATTTTACTTAAACTATTGAATATAGTATATTTAGTTAATTCTTAATTCTAGGATTAATTTTGAAATTTAATTTATATATATGTATATATTAGATAATACAAAATTATGTATATATGTTTTTTTCTTTTTTATAATAGTTTTTTTTTTTACTTTAATAAGATTATTATATTTAGTGTATTTTAGAAAATAAGAACAAGTAAAACTTCAAAGTATGAGTTAATTCCAAATATAAATTTACAGAATTCAATTGAATTCCAAATTTTAAGTTACTATATATCATTTCAAACATAGGATTATTTACAAATTAAATGAATTCTATGTATAATTCAATAAAAATGAATCCAAATTGGCAAAATTCACTCATTCCAGACAAAACATTAAAGTTATTATAAGCAATTTGGTTCTCCAGCTAAGTAGAATAATTTATTTGATGCTTTGTCCAACTAATTATTCAACTTTCTGACAAAGTTTAAAAGTAAAATTATTTCGAAGTATTTATAATGGGATTGGATACAAGATATATAGAATTATACCACTTAACGTCTCTATAATGTCCCGATATTTTGAAAGATTAATTTTTGAATTTGAGATAATTTATTTGTGGTTGGATATGAGACTAGTGGGTTTGAGGATTTAATGGCAGAAATTAGAAATTATTTTATTACTTGAATAAGGAGATAATTGAAAGATTCAGGGGTTCAAGCTCAATTCTGAAAAATTAGTGCTGGCATGGTATAAATTTAAATATGGCCATACTGATTAGTGACCGAGATCACAGCCCCGTGGCCTCGCGAGCCACGTTAGGGCCTCAAAACAAGCACCTCGCGGGATTGAGTCACGCGAAAGGTGACATTTGTCGGAAAAGCGAGACGTTGTTTGGCAGCATGTGCCATGGGCGGCCACACCCGCGCCGAGCGGCTTCTGCCAGCTGCCGCCACCTATGTTTGTTGTTGCCACCAGTTGCAAAGTTCGTTGTTTACGGCACAATTTCCCATCTATCTTTGTAAAAACTTCAGGAATCAAGAGGAGACGTGGGAGCAATTGGGCCAAGCACTTGGACTGAGAATTTTACAATTTATCTTGGAGCAAAATTGTGGCTAAATGCCAAGGAGTAGCCCAGGCTAGGGGCTGGGCCATGATGGAAATTCATAGCTATTGGTAAGCCCAAGGAACCCTTAGATTTCTGCCTAGCTACATACTTTGCTTAATTACATATATATACCATGGAAGGTAAATTGAGACGTAGACGGAATTGGAAAAAATTGGAACAAGCTTGAGTAAAACCAACGCAAGTTTAAGAACCTAAAGGTAAGTGAGAAAAGCTTAAGTTTGGGTTGAAATTGATTATAGTAACTCCTATCTTGAAATATATTTTTTTTTTTACCTATTATGCTTAATTTTTGCTAAAGGAACTTTGAAGCGTAACTTCAATGATCTTGTCACTTTGGAGAGACTTAAAAGAGTATCAAGAAAGACCATAAAAAGCTAGAAACAAATTCGTTAAGGTTTAATATGTTTTTGTGTAAATTATATGATCATTGCTTGCATGAGAATACATGAGAATGTCTAGGCATAAGACTATGAACTTTTGACTAAGTAGACCTCGTATTAAGGTTCAAAGGAATTATATGGGCCACTAAAACAGATGGATTTGGATGAGGTGGACAAGTCTATGTGCATGTTTATTTCATGTTTTCTATCTTTGTTATGAACTAAAATTTGTTATATTGCATATTACTTTTACTAACTCTTAAGACTCACCTCTTATAAATAATTATACAAAAAGATAGAGACCTAATAAGAGAAAGACAGTGATGGCGGAGTAATCATCGATGGATGCAGATGATGAGCCATGTTAGGCCAAAGAAGTATTTTGTTCTGAGCGGCCTAGCTGCTAATGAGTTTTATTTTTAATTCTTGCTTGTTTTTGGTTATTTGGAATATGAGTCAAATGGTTAAGCTTTGTAATAAATTTTAAGTACTTTATTGGAAAATGGATTTTGCTTAAAAGTTCCTTCCATCCCAAGGCCTCGTAAAACATGTGACTTGATCAAGATTGAGTGCTTTTCATTGCCTATTTACTTTTGGGACTTGAGTTTTTGATGAGTGAAGGACAGTAAAATTTGGATCACATCTAGGACGGCCAAACCTTTAGTGGCATAGCTGTCTTTCTATTCGGCCAGTGACCACGATTGTAACTGAGGGTTATGTTGGCACTCAGGATGTGGGACTAGGGGTGCCATAGCCTTTTCATAAGACCTCACCACTAGAAAATTATGTTATGCCCAACAAACACTACGAACCTCTCCACACTTAATCCATTTTGAAAAGCACACTGCCTATACTACAAATTGAATGGTGGGTTGCAGCAACGACGCCATCTGCAAAGCGATCATTTCGTGCCATGACACTTGAAAAACAACTACGGTCACCGTCCCTAGCCATTCTCGTAGCCATGCCAATTCACAGTCCCTGCTTGGTCAACAAGAAGGTAATCATCTTGGCCTATGCCACGGTCTTGATTGAGCCTATTAGTTGAAGAGATACAACCAAGAAGGCAATGGTGTTCACCAGTCACAAGACATAGTGGTTGACATCTCTTTTGGTGAATTTAGATATCGGTAATGGTTGGGACTAATTATCAGGATTTAAATTGATGTCCATATTATAAAAAGAAGTGGGATTGAATCTCTTAGTATAATTTTCAATCTCTAAGTTCATATGAATAATCACAAGTATATGGTGAACAAGATAAATTATATGTCCTTACCTGTGAAGATCATGGTTCTTATGCAGGTTGGGTGAGATTAGATACGTATTGTTTATTTTCGAGATTCTTGGGCTCGACAATAACGAGTTGATAGAGGATTTGTTCAGGTCAGATTATGATTAACAGTAAATCTCTTATATTTGTTTCAAAATTTTCAAAATTGAGATTGTGGGTCAACTAAAATGACACATGTTATTGTTTTATTATTTGGTAATAGGGACATGTGACAGGTCAAGATTCGTTGTCCACAGAGAGAATTTAATATCTCACCCCTTAAATGTTCTCTCATCAAATACTAACTTAAACATTGAATGATCATTTTATATTTGTCCCAATCAATTATAGAAAAATTCGAGCCAACTTTTAGTGGACTCAAATAATTGTGTCATTCAAACCAGGTCCAATTTGAGATTTTTTAAAATTTCAGTCCCAATTCGTCTTGATCCCAAGTAGATTAGACCGAATAAACACCATATCTACATGTTAGTGCATTTAATTTAAAAAAATGAGATACAAATGTTGATATGTATCAATTAAATACAAAAGGTTAGAATGAAAAATGGAAAAGTGAAACTCACTCAAGAGGTTTTATTGCTATTCCTGATTCAACAATTAATTTATGGACATATTATTTGGACATTAATTATGATATTTTTAATAATACTTGTACATTAATCTATTATATATTTATATGAATGTCATTAAAATTTTACAAATAACACTTCAAATTAATTTAGAATGGTGAAGATAGTTTGCACTGTAGTAAGAGAGAAGAGAAGGAAGGCTGCGCTCTCAAAGCATATGTCTAGTGGTTGGCTCACGATAAGTTGAGATTTACACCAATAGGTCATAGTTTCTACTCTTCGCCCTACGTAGTGACACAAAATCTCTACTTGCAATTTAACTTTTTTATCAAAATTGAGAGTCCGAACGACGAGAGGGCAATAATCCCAAGAGAAGAGAAGGAAGGGTGCGATGACAAAAATAATTATCCACGGACTTCTAAAGTAAGTTTGAATTAGATTGGCGCGCCATTTATGCCAAGGCCTGTTGTTGTAACCGATGAGATTCTTGTACACTTGGAGATGCTTGTCATCAGAATCAAAGGGCAAATCCTTGGACATTGTGTTGAACAACTCGGCTGTAGCCTCGTCGCTCCCAGTGAAGTTTTTGATAATCCCTTTTGAGCTTGAAAGTTTGATATCCCGACTGTCGTTGATGATGCAGTCCATGAACACGATGAAGGAAGTGATGTCTCTGCTAGCGGTGATGTGGCAACACTCGAAGGCTATGAGATTCAAGAACCTTGATTTAGTAAAGTCAGCAATTATGAATTTGGGAAGCTTCAAGACACCGCCGTCGAAGGTGATATCCAAAAGACTTTTGCTTTCGCTTTTTGAAGCGAACGCCAGCCTCTTGGAGCTCTGTGGCTGGGCGGATGACGTTGAGGCTGGCTTACCCTTTTTAATTATAATTTTTAAGTTAATTAGCGGTTAGCATAAAAGTTGTATAGTGTTTAATTTGATAACGTATTTGAATAAATGTGTTTTTAAGCTGTCAGTTAATAGTTATGTGTTTGGTTTGTAAAAGCTGATAAGTTGTCAAAACTGACAAAAAGACTAAAATAAATATGATGTTAAATAATACAAATAAAATTTATAAAAATAATATTTTTTATAAAAAATTATAAATTAATTTCTAGAGATTAATATTATACTTACATAATAATATTAAACTTACAGGTGTAATATATATATATATATATTGTATATATACTCTGGCTTCTATAGGTTGGGGACGCCACTGGCGATGGAGGAGGAGGCCGTGATTGAGGCTGGAGGCGGCACTTGATGGTGACGGCGGTAATGGAGGAAGGTTGATGGTGGTTGGTGATTTGTGGCGGCAAATTTGGAACCTGGTTATGCAACGATGGCGCGACTTGGTTGCAATGATGGAGCGACCTGGTTCTGTAGCGATAGCGCGACCAACACTTCGGCTGCTTGCAGCGGCCCAGCTAGACGACAGCGACCTGGTTATGGAGGAGAGGCGACGACGGCAGCGGCAGTAATGGCTAAAGCGAAGGGAAGATGGTGGTGTAGGGTAGGATAGTTTTTTACTTGGTCAACGTGGTAGTATTTTGTGCAAAAGTTTGGGGGTATCAACTTTTCTCAAACGCTATTATAGTAGCGTTTAAGCTAATTTGGGTTGCCAAACATTTCACTAAAAAATATTGCTTATCTTAAACGCTGCTTATGCAGCTTATAAGCAGTTAAATCGCTAAGCGAAACAGCCACGTTGTGGCCAACGCCCTTGTTCTTTCCTTCTCATTGATTTAGAGATTGGGGGGCTCCTTGGTCTGGAGACTGGGGGTCTACATCTCCGGGTTTGTCGTGCAAACATTTGCCCATCTTTAGGTAGTCGCCTTCTCCTTCATTTGTAGATTGGGGGGCTCCTTGTTCTGTGGATTGGGGGCTGCATTTCCGTGTTCGTTGTCTCTGTAGAGTAGGCTCTTGCGGTAGAGGTCAAGCACGTGCATACATTGGCCCATCTTTTCGTAGTTTCTAAAGTCATAGTTGAGAAACCAGAATATATCCCCGTTCAAGTCTTTAATGTGAAGCTTCCTCTTGTTCAGGTCTTCAATGTCAAGCTGCACAAATAATGTGAGGGATAAAACAAGTATGAAAGGCTGGACATGGATGCAGGACATGAGGACACCTGAAATGCTACTTAAGTAAGACATGGCATTGTGGAGAAATGCTAATTAATAAAATAATGTATTATATTTTATTAAACAATCACATATCTAGTAGATCAGGAGAACGAAGGATACGGAAACTAAACAGTTATGCAATTAAAACATGAAAAAGTAAAATAATCATGTAATTACCAAGTCAATAAAATTAAAGAATAAGAAATACATAACACGGTGTCTTACAAGTGTCCCTTCTCATACCCTTGTGAAAAATTTTAAGATAGTGTCGGACATGCCATGTGAGTTTGTCCTATATATGTTGGAGTGTCTACACCAATATAAAAACCCGTAGTAGTAAGTGTGTATTTTATAAGTAAGCACAATAATATCTTATTAATAATGTTAAAAAATATAAAAAAATTCACGTAAAACAAAATATCAAGTCACAAAAGCTATTCTAGGAAGTCAAACTCTTGATCAACTTATGATTTGACTTTAAATACCTAATTAGCACAAAGAACCCAAATTTCGAATAAATTGTACTCTCGAATTACTTGAAGATAAATAAGGTGAAATAGTCTAAGTCATGTAGAAAATATGCACCAAAAATATCCTAAGGGTAAGATAAGAAAAATTGTTAGAAGCATAGTTCAAGCATGAGAAAGTTTTGAAGTATTAATATGTGAAGCATTTCTTAAGAGATAATTTTAATCAGAAAATCTCTCAATATGAGGCAATACTTAGGATTTAGGGTTTATAGATAAATCAAAGTCTAGTACGAAGAAACATAGGGTAGGCATCTTAAGATCCGTTTATGTCACATGTCCTAATAATTTTGTAATTTCAATTCAAATTAATCTTGAACTCATGAAAGTAAGAGAAATCAACTACATGGGCAGGGCCAGCTAATTCCCCTTATGATCCTCGTTACAAAGCTCAACTCGAAAGATATAGAAAGATCTCGAGAGGTGAGCCAAATATATGATATTCTATGTTACTCTTACATGGAAAACACTACTTTGCTCAAAGGGAGTTACCGACGGGCTTACCGAATAGGGTCGAAAAGACCCAAATGCCTTCTCCAGCCTTCGCCTCTCTCCTCTCTCCCTTCTTTCATGGTTACGTATAAAGCCCTCGCCTCTCTTCTCTCTCCCTTCTCTCATGGTTATGCATAGAGCCCTCGCCTCTTTTCTCTTTCCCTTCTCCCATGGTTGTGTCACAGCCGACCGTCGCACCTCGCCTCGTTTCACCTCGTCGGCTGTCACTGCATCTAGGGACTGTCGGCAAGGCAAGGTGAGGCGCAGCGGTCGACGATCACGTGGCCTTGGGAGAAGGGAGAGAGGAGGGAGGCGAGGGTTCTGCGCTTGCCATGGTTGAAGGGAGAGAGGAGAAAGGTTGGGCTGTGTAGTGGCATCCTTGTAAATTTGTATTGGGGGCAAGGATATTTTGATCTTTTTGACCCTATTATGTAAGCCTCTCGGTGAGGCTGTCTGGCCCTGTAGTAGAATTCCTTTTACATACCTATAAGCTATCTCCCAAAATTTTTTCTAGCTTAAGTATTAGAGTGGCATCTTTCCGGTTAAGTCCCGAGATAATTACTTTTGTTTTGATTGTGCAAAAATCTTAAGTTTAGATCAATTCATAATGTTGTCCGAATCTCATATGAAAGTTTAAACTGTTAGAAAACCTTGATATGATCATACGCAGCGGAAAATAAAATCTGATTTTATTGGTATCACGTTTTTCAAATCTTACGGTTAAATCGAAGACATAAAACGAAAAAGTTACCTCGAAGCGAAATCTGATTTCGTTGCCTATAACCCGCCTGATATCTCCCACGCGTGAGATGCCGAGTCGGTCCACCCGAAATCGTCAAGACTTCAATAGACTTGAGAGAAAAAGGGACTCAGAAATTTTCTCTAAAATTTCCATTTTGATTCAACTAATTGATTAATTGGATTTTGGGTTTAATGTTATATTTATAAACAAGAAATCCTAAAACCCTAAATGCTATTGGGCCGGGCTTTAGGTGCTAGCAAAAAGCCCAAACCAAATTAATAATTAAATAAATAATCATATTACTTATTTAATTATTCTTATTTCTTAAATAATTGCATTTATAATTTAGTAATTCCATAATTACTAAATTTGCCCTCTTTTTCTTTTAAAAACGATTTCTATTGGGTGGGACTTTCTGGGTTCACAATTAAATTGGCAACGAGAATTATTCAATTATTAATTCTCGTAAATCACGAGTGACATCTAGCAATATGTCATGATTACCCAATTTAATGTGAAGCGGGAATGTGAACCTTGCATTACGGTGTCCTGCAATACAGTCCCTCTATCATACTATATCCCGACGAGATATGAGATCACGGTCAGTAGGTCAAATCTCTCGATCTCGTCGTATGACCAAATCCAATAATCACACTTGACTAATATGACACAACCTCTACGGAATCCAATTCCGTCGTCATATTACCTCGGCCAAGGATTTATCGTCAAGTGATCACTGGATCGCATAGAATATCTTCCTCGTATATCTCGAGATGATAGATTCCATGTCTGATGCACACATACCTCGTGTGTCACTGAACTAGGCACATAGATACGTACGGCTATCCCTGATTAGGACAACCATATAATATCGCTGATATCCTAATCCACTAACACACAGATATCCATGTCATCTCAGGTCTAAGGACTAATGCAAATCCGTAGTTAATATTAAATCATTGACCCGTGAGATAAAACCCATGTGATTCAATATTAATTGTCCCGTTCAGTGAACTCGTTCCTATAACGAGCACCCACTCGTCTTCCTTCTGTATCTTATACAGAGTGGTATGAGACCCACCAATCTTGTCTTTCGGTATCTTATACCGAACAAGAAAGAAGACGATGTGCCAGCCTTTGCGAGTTACTAATTATCCAAGTTAGGAACTCTATGGCCAGGAACATATTTATAGTATAACGTATTGTGGATTAACCGTCTCGATTATTCTTAACAATTAAGAATGGTATCCACTCCTTATTATACTAAAGGATATTTGTATGTTCAATTTAAATCATATTGCAATTTCAATTAAACATAAAACTTGCCATTAAATAAGGTTTAAAGAATTACAAGATCAAGCCCTATTGTGTCACTAGAACTGGTCTTAAGGGCTTATATCTAACAATCTCCCACTAGCCCTAAGACCATTCTGAATGGTATCTCATACCCCATCTATCTAGATGAGAATCTAGTTGCTTCTGGTTCATGGCCTTGGTCAGTGGATCTGCTGCATTCTCTGATGTATCTACTCTCTGCACATTGACATCTCATCTGCCAACAATCTCTCGAATGAGATGAAAGCGTCTCTCAATGTGTTTGGACTTTTGGTGAGACCTTGGTTCCTTGGCTTGCGCTATGGCCCCATTGTTGTCGCAAAACAAGGGCACGACAGACTCTATTGAGGGAACCACTCCAAGTTCTGTCACAAACTTCTTGATCCAGACAGCTTCCTTCGCTGCATCGGATGCCGCGATATACTCGGCTTCTGTAGTAGAATCGGCGGTAGTATCTTGTTTGGAACTTTTCCAACTAAATACTCCACCATTGCAAGTAAACACATAGCCTGAGATAGACTTTCTATCATCAATATCTGATTGGAAATCAGAATCTGTATAACCTTCCACTTTAAGTTCTCCCGTTCCATATGTAAGAATCAAATCCTTAGTTCTTCTCAAGTACTTAAGGATGTTCTTAACAGCAATCCAGTGTTGCTCACCTGGATTAGATTGATATCTGCTTGTAACACTTACAGCATGAGCGATATCAGGCCTAGTACATAACATTGCATACATTAGGCTTCCTATTGCCGAAGCATAAGGAATCCTAGACATGCGATCTCTCTCTTCTTGTGTTTTGGGACACATATCTCGAGAGAGGTGGATTCCATGTCTGAAGGGCAGCAGGCCTCTCTTGGAATCCTCCATGTTGAACCTCTTCAACACTCTTTCTATGTACTTGGTTTGGGAGAGCCCTATCAATCTCTTGGTTCTATCCCTATAGATCCGAATGCCGAGAATGTAGGCAGCTTCTCCCAAATCTTTCATGGAGAATGTACTTGACAACCATGCTTTTATTTTTGATAGCAATCCTACATCATTCCCAATGAGTAGGATGTCATCAACATATAAGACCAAAAACGCAATCGCGCTCCCACTAACCTTTTTGTATACACAGGGCTCGTCAATGTTTTGAATGAACCCAAACAATTTGACTTCATTATCAAAACGAATGTTCCAACTCCTGGATGCTTGCGTAAGACCATAAATGGATCTCTTAAGCTTGCATACCTTCCCTGTTTGATCCTTGGGTGTGAAGCCTTCAGGTTGTTCCATATAGATATCTTGATCTATATAACCATTTAGAAAAGCTGTCTTCACATCCATTTGCCAAATCTCATAATCATAATGAGCGGCAATGGCTAGTAGAATCCTAATGGATTTAAGCATGACAACTGGAGAAAAGGTTTCCTCATAGTCAACACCTTGCCTTTGACGATAACCTTTTGCCACTAGTCTTGCTTTGTAGGTCTCTACCTTTCCATCCAAACCTATCTTCTTCTTGAAGACCCATTTACATCCAATAGGTACTATGCCTCTTGGTGGATCTACAAGAGTCCAGACCTGGTTCGAATACATGGAATCCATTTCAGATTTCATAGCCTCTAGCCATCTTTGTGAGTCGATGTCTGACATCGCCTCTCGGTAAGTGGTAGGGTCATCTGAGTGATCATGGTCTCCTACTAAGAACAACTCTTGTTCACTTAGGAAACCATATCTCTCAGGTGGCCGAGGTATCCTCTCACTCCTCCTATTGGGAGGTGTAAGACTCAGCCTTGTCTCTTCACTTGGTAATTGGTCATCTTGTGGGATAGATTCAGGTTCGGCGAACTCTTCACCAAGTTCTATCTTCCTTTTTGTTCCACCTTCTTGAATAAACTCTTTTTCAAGAAAAATGGCGTTTCTGCTAACAACTACTTGTTGCAACTCAGGAATATAGAATTCATATCCTAAGGTATCCTTAGGATAACCTATGAAACTACCCTTTAAAGATCGAGTTTCAAGTTTTTCTGATTTAAGCTTTTTCACAAAAGCTGTATATCCCCCAATCTTAACATGTTTAAGACTTGGTTTCCTACCAAACCATATCTCATGTGGTGTTGTAGGAAATGACTTGGAAGGTACTCTATTTAGAAGGTATATTGCAGTAAGAAGGGCATGACCCCATAGGAACAATGGTAAGTCAGAATAACTTAACATGCTTCGGACCATATCTAATAGAGTCCGATTCCTCCTTTCTGAAACCTCGTTCAGTTGAGGTGTTCCTGGTGGAGTGCGTTGTGAAATAATACCCGAGACTTTAAGAAAATCTTCAAACTCGTGACTCAGATATTCGCCTCCACGATCTGATCGTAAGGCTTTTATCTTTTTACCAGTTTGATTTTCTACTTCAGCTTTAAAATCTTTGAACATTTCAAAAGATTCAGATTTATGTCTCATAAGATAAACATATCCATATCTAGACATATCATCTGTAAAAGTTATGAAATATTGATAACCCCATCGGGCCATTACATTAATTGGCCCACATACATCAGAATGTATGAGTCCCAACAATTCTGTAACTCTAACCCCTTGTCCAACAAAGGGTGATTTGGTCATTTTGCCTAGGATACAAGATTCACATGTTGGATAAGGTTCAGAACCCAATGGGCCAAGAAGCCCATCTTTCTCCAACCTAGTGATTCTATCATCCCCTATATGACCTAATCGATGATGCCACAGAATTTTGGGATTTGGGTTATCCCTTTGTCTCTTGTTATTATTCAATACACGCAGATTTTTATCATTATCAACAGTTACATTCAAAATGTAAAGACCATTGACAAAATTTCCAGAAGCAATCAATTTATTTCCAAAATTAATCTCACAAACATTATTTTTAAAAGAAAATTCATAATTCTCTTTCACTAAAGCAGGAATAGAAATAATGTTCTTAAAAGCTCCAGGTACACATAAACAATTGTTTAAAACTAAACTATGTCCATGCAATAAAGATAAAGTAACAGTGCCAATAGCCGTGGCTGCAACTCTTGCCCCGTTTGCCACCTTCAGCACGATCTCATCATCTCCGAGCCTTTTACTTTGCTCCAGATCCTGTACAGAAGCACAAACATGAGTTGTCGCTCCAGAATCTAGAATCCATAAAGTAGAACAATGAGCAATGGAAAAATACTCGTGAACTATCATCATACCTTCCGCTTCCTTCTTCAAGGAACTGAGGTAGTCTTTGCAGTTCCTCTTCCAGTGCCCGTCCTTGCCACAGTGGAAACATTTTCCTTTGGCAACAGCTTTTCCCTTCTTCTTACTTATTGTCTTGGCCCCCTGTGGTACTTGTGTGGCCTTTTTCTTGCCTTTCCCCTTCCTAGTCTTACTGGAAGAGGTAACAGCCATCACAGTACCTGTTTTCATGTTGTTTTGTGCCGTAATAAGCATGTTCATTAACTCAGCCGGAGTACACTCTATTTTATTCATATAGAAATTCGATATGAAATTTCCATACGAATCTGGCAAAGACTGAAGGATCAAATCAATTTGGAGGTGAGGATTCAACTCATCCCCCAAACCCTTCAACTTCTCTAACAAGGAGATCATTTTGAGAACATGTTCTCCCACTGATCCTCCCAGAGACATCTTTGCCCTAAATAGTGCCTTAGATATCTCATATCTCGCACTCCGACTTTGTTTGCCATACAACTCTTGTAGGCGTGTGATGATAGAGTACGCGTCAGGCATATTCGCATGTTGACGCTGTAATTCACTACTCATTGAAACAAGCATATAACTCCTAGCGGTGAGATCATCATCTCGCCACTTGGCAAGAGTATCTTGCTCCTCTTGAGTAATGTTTTGAGGAACACTTTCCCCTCCATCATCATTAGCATGCATGGGTACAGGAGCATCCAATACATAAGTAATTTTCTCCAAGTTCAAAATCAGTTTCAAGTTTAAGAGCCAATCATTGAAATTTGGTCCAGTTAATTGGTGCTTGTCAAGATTTCTTGTAAGTGGGTGCAATGAAGCCATTTGATGTATCTGCAGAAAATAAATAGATTATTAGATATCTTGTTTTTTCTTAACCATTTGACTTTGGTCTTTAAATCAAACAGTGCCTCCCACTAAGTTTATCAGATTCCTTACTCCCAATGAAGGAAAGTGCGAATTCACGTTGGCATGAATTCTAGTGGGTATTTGGATTCTTATCAAACTTATTATTCCTCACATAATAGATTCTTGGAATAATAAATTCAAAAAGTGGACAACTCTTGTCCAGTACATCTCATGTACGGCCCAAATATTATTTTGGCTCCCAGTCCAATGTACCTCACATAATAGTTTCTTGGCAATTGAACATGGTTAAATTATACCATCACGCTGACAAGTCTGCACAGTTGAATATCGATCCCCTCACATAATAGGTTCTTGGGTCTCAAAATTTGTGCATTCCCGTCTCATCAAATGATAAATAGAAATTAAAAAAACATTTTAACCAGTGTGCAACCCCTATGTATCCATAGCCGGTCAACACACGAATCAAAATGCCCTAATCTCTACCGTGATGGAGAGCCCCGATTAAATTGCCTTAACTCTTAAGGTCTAATCGGTTACAATTTAATTTTATAAATATGGGAGATTTTTCGGTCTAATTTTTAGGTCTCACTTTACACATGCAACGTTTTAATCATCATACATCAACTATGTAAAATAAACATTGCATAAAGTAGTCGATATAGTCATGGACTCAAACATGCATTCTAAGCACGATTCCAGCCATTGGAAACGTGCGGTGCATACATGGGTGCATAAAAAGAAAACTGCTTATAACTATTACAAGCATAACCCGTTTACATAGGGTCTTCGTTTCTTTGATTGTTTCACCTTTGATGACTCTATTCCACGTCGTGCCTCCATTAATTGAATCATCGCTTTTACATTTACTATAAACTACTTTTACAATAGAATAAAAGTAAAAATAAAATTAAACAATTAATTTTACAACCGTTATCCAAAAACGGCAAATCTCGGCACGCAGGCCATCAAATGAAATAATCCATACATCCACACAACACATACATCATCTATGTAGTGTCCTAAGTCCATGACCAATATCGAAATATGACAAGGCATTCACAACATGCTATTTAACAATTAAAAGCATATTATAAAATTTATATGATTGTCGGACATGTGTATAACATTTATACCTTAAGTGCTTTGAAAAACAATTTTTTTTTTTTGAAATTAAATTTGCTGGAAAATATTTAAAATAAATTAAAAAAAAAACAAAAATGAAAAAAGGAGGGGGGGTTGCCGCACGCGCGCGTGCAAGAGCGGCCCGCGCGCGGCAACGCGCGCCATGGGCGCACGCGGCCATGCAGGCCGCGTGGCCGGGCCCTTGGCCCGGCCCATGAACGCGGCCAAGGCAGCGCTCGCGGGCCAGGCCCGCGGCCCAGCAAAGGGAAGCGGGCCCAGCCCGCCTTGTGCCCTAGGCGGTCGCGGGCTATGCCCGCGCCGCACACCTGCACGCCACCGCCTTAGGCGGTGGCTCCCTTTCCAGGTGGCTGCCCAGCAGCCACCTCTCACCCCCGCGGCCACCGTCGCCGACCGCGACGGCGGTCGCTGCAGCGGCCATGGCCGCGCTGCCTAGCAGCGCGGCCTTCGGCCATGGGCGCCGCTGGCGGCGCCGATCGCAGCATCTGGCGCCGCCCAGCGGCACCTCTCCCTCTGGCGACGCTGCCCAGCAGGGCCGACCGGCCTGCCGGCACCGCCCAGCGGTGCCGCGGCCATCAGCGCCGCCCAGCGGCGGCGGCGGATCGAATCCGCCGCTTCCCTTTGCTGTTTCTGTTTTTTTTTTTTTTTTTTGCTGCAAATATATATATATATATATCGTATATACATACATATATTGTTTTGTATTCCCAGCAAACAATGAAAATACAATATATTTATTTGAAAATTTATTTTGTTCTTCCAGCAGAATATACATATGTATATCTCATATACATAAGTTTATTTTTGATTCAAAACACAAAATAATATCCGACAAACAAATAAATTAAAACCATAAGTTTGGAAAAACGATGGCTCTGATACCACTGTTAGAAAACCTTGATATGATCATACGCAGCGGAAAATAAAATCTGATTTTATTGGTATCACGTTTTTCAAATCTTACGGTTAAATCGAAGACATAAAACGAAAAAGTTACCTCGAAGCGAAATCTGATTTCGTTGCCTATAACCCGCCTGATATCTCCCACGCGTGAGATGCCGAGTCGGTCCACCCGAAATCGTCAAGACTTCAATAGACTTGAGAGAAAAAGGGACTCGGAAATTTTCTCTAAAATTTCCGTTTTGATTCAACTAATTGATTAATTGGATTTTGGGTTTAATGTTATATTTATAAACAAGAAACCCTAAAACCCTAAATGCTATTGGGCCGGGCTTTAGGTGCTAGCAAAAAGCCCAAACCAAATTAATAATTAAATAAATAATCATATTACTTATTTAATTATTCTTATTTCTTAAATAATTGCATTTATAATTTAGTAATTCCATAATTACTAAATTTGCCCCCTTTTTCTTTTAAAAACGATTTCTATTGGGTGGGACTTTCTGGGTTCACAATTAAATTGGCAACGAGAATTATTCAATTATTAATTCTCGTAAATCACGAGTGACATCTAGCAATATGTCATGATTACCCAATTTAATGTGAAGCGGGAATGTGAACCTTGCATTACGGTGTCCTGCAATACAGTCCCTCTATCATACTATATCCCGACGAGATATGAGATCACGGTCAGTAGGTCAAATCTCTCGATCTCGTCGTATGACCAAATCCAATAATCACACTTGACTAATATGACACAACCTCTACGGAATCCAAATTCCGTCGTCATATTACCTCGGCCAAGGATTTATCGTCAAGTGATCACTGGATCGCATAGAATATCTTCCTCGTATATCTCGAGATGATAGATTCCATGTCTGATGCACACATACCTCGTGTGTCACTGAACTAGGCCCATAGATACGTACGGCTATCCCTGATTAGGACAACCATATAATATCGCTGATATCCTAATCCACTAACACACAGATATCCATGTCATCTCAGGTCTAAGGACTAATGCAAATCCGTAGTTAATATTAAATCATTGACCCGTGAAATAAAACCCATGTGATTCAATATTAATTGTCCCGTTCAGTGAACTCGTTCCTATAACGAGCACCCACTCGTCTTCCTTCTGTATCTTATACAGAGTGGTATGAGACCCACCAATCTTGTCTTTCGGTATCTTATTCCGAACAAGAAAGAAGACGATGTGACAGCCTTTGCGAGTTACTAATTATCCAAGTTAGGAACTCTATGGCCAGGAACATATTTATAGTATAACGTATTGTGGATTAACCGTCTCGATTATTCTTAACAATTAAGAATTGTATCCACTCCTTATTATACTAAAGGATATTTGTATGTTCAATTTAAATCATATTGCAATTTCAATTAAACATAAAACTTGCCATTAAATAAGGTTTAAAGAATTACAAGATCAAGCCCTATTGTGTCACTAGAACTGGTCTTAAGGGCTTATATCTAACATAAACTGCATTCTCTTTGTTGTTTTCAATTTGTTTTGAGTTTTTAGTTTTTCAAAATATTAAAAATGCATTTATTTTGCTATTTTCAAAAACACAATTTTGAAAACCCAAAATAACATTGTTGTTTTGGGTGTTTTCAGCCAAAACACGCTGAAAACACCAAAACGCGTACCCCCCCCCCCACCAATTTTGATAGATCTCTCGTCTCTTTCTCCAATCTCTTTTCTTTTTTCTTTTTTCTTTTTTCTTTTTTCTCTTTTCTCGTCTTCCTTCTCAAGCTGCCGTCGACCGTGCTTGCCACTGCCATCACCACAGTAGCCGACTCCTATTTTCTCTTTCATTCTCCATTACCGGCGACCACATGAAGCCGACGATGATGGCTTAATGATCGATGCCGATGGCCAAGTAACATCCACTACCATGGTAATGGCAAGAAATGACGGCCATAGCAGAACAATAAAGACCGACGACCATGGCGATGTATAAGGCCATAGTTGGCGACGTGAAAAGAGGCCTCTGATTGCCGGAAACCACTGGCCACGATGGCCGGTGGTGACTGACAATGAATTTTTTAGTTTTGTCCAAAAATTAAAAATTAAATTTATGAAAATTCAACTGTTAACCACCTTAGTTTGGTGTTTCTAATGGTAGGCTATGATCGTATGAATCTTCGGCCGACGGTGGTCGCTAACGGTGGAGAAGGTGCAGGCACTTGAGAGAATAGAAGAAGAAAAATAAGAGAAAAAAAAGAAAAATTTATTCTTAAATTTTGAAAATAAAATTATATATTTATTTAAAATTTTAAAAATGTAGTATGTCTATATCTATATTATAATTAAAAATATAAGAAAACATATAGTATATTATTAAATGTATTACATATATTATGTATAATAATATTTAATATAAAATATTATATTATATTAAAAAGAGTTTGTTTTATTATTTAATAATCAAATTCATTGAATAAAATATCATAAAATATTTTTTTTCAAAATTTCAAAATAAATGAGTTTTATAGTTTTCTATTTTAAGAAACAATTTTTCAAAATTACAAAAAGAACGTGTTTTCAAAAATTTCAAAACAGACACTCAGAAAAACAAACCTAAAAATGAATTTAAATCTGAAAACTAAAATACAAAAAGAACATCACCTTATGGATTCAATTAGTGACTAACTTTTAAATCTCATTTATGTTTAGAAATAATAAGAAAAGAGCTCAATGTATACCATAGCATTCTTTTGAATATTTTAAATATGACCAAAAGCAATATTGACGACTGATTCTCTAGCAACAACATGTTGGTCTTGATTAACGACATGACATAGATTTTCCCATGTCGACTGTAGACGGGATCATCGTTAAAATAATAGTCTTCAGATTGGTACTCAACTCGTAGCAATTCAAGCATGAAACACCCATCTATGAATCCTTGAGGTCTTGCGCCGCTTTGACAATGGAGTTGAAGATTTTGTCTAGAGACACCGGCGATCTTTCAAGGAGATGGAGGAGAGCTCGAAGCTTGTGATCCTCTATGGGCATTAGGTGAGGCTTCCCGTGATGGTAGGGCTCGAACGACACCGCTTGGGGCTTGTTGTGGTCGGAGTAGGGGGGAAGGAGCATGTAGATGGACCGCTTCTTCCTGCGCTGCTGTTCTTGGCTTTGAGCATTGCGGTGGTTTTTGAGTTTAGCATTGATGTCGATCACCCAGTTGCTCATCTCTCTGCTTGCTCTAAATGTCACTCAGCTTGGAGTCTATAAAGGAAGCGGCCGCCTGGCAGTGTGTCCAGCACTTGGTGTGCAGAAGTTGGGATTATAAAGAGAGAGCCTACATTCCTCAGCAACTGAATGTTCTTTGTTTTCTTGTGGCCTAAGCCTTTCCATTAGTTTAACGGTCAAGCAGAGCAGAGAAGCCTAAGCCTTTATTCCATTAGTTATTATCCACTTAAACGGTCAAAGCCTCGCATTTTCCATTCATAGTAGAATTTTTGTTTCACTTTAACCACGAAAGCACTGATTCCTTCTCACCCACTTAAGAAACAAATAATTTTTTGTTTCTTTAGCATCCCATCCTCTCCTCGTGTTTCATGTTCACTTGCCAATAGCTTGACATCCACGCCGTAAGGCCCATGGGATTGGAAGTTCAGATCAATCTGTATCTCTAGTTAATTCTAAAATGGGCAGCCTTGGTCCATGAGCTGCACTGACCGGTCCTGAGAGCCTATGGGCTGGGCTGGTCTGTCTGCACAGCTCGTTGCCCATTTGATTACTTCAATGACCAAGCCCAATATTGAAGAGGTCCAATCACCATCCAATTACTCCCTTCGGCTAACTCTCTTGCCTACCATCCATTTGATGTTTTTTCTCTAACCCAATATATTTAGAATGTTTTCTTTTTTTGATCGTCAGTTTTTATCTCTATTTTCATGTTTCCATTTTTATAAAAAATCAAATAAAAATGAAAAATGTATTTATTTCTATTAAATATGAAATCAGTTTTAAGCTTCAAAACATAAAAGAATGTGTTCAAAATCATGCAAAAGAAGAGATATAGAGATCAACAACAAATGAAAAGGTAAATGATCAAAGCAATTTGAGAAAAAAAAGAGTTGTCGTTGTCGTTATGGTAGATAGAGACATGGCGGTGCTAGTTGAGAGATGAGAACAATAAAATGAGTGAAACAGGGCAACAGAAAAAAGGACGTCAATGGTGCTCATCGTCGCAATGATAGAGATGAAAATAGTAAGATAAGAAGGTAGTGGGGAAGAGGAGATGACGGTGTGGTTAGTGGGTGGACAGATACGAACGAAATGTTAGGAAAAAATTGTTGTTGACAGAATTTAAAATAAGGCTCAAATTAGAAAAATTATTTTCTATTTTTAACTTTAATATCATTTTAAAAATAATTTCTAATTTTTATTTAAAATATAAAATATATATTATGTACAAAATACATAATATATATTTAAAATACAGATTAATTTTTAATATATAAATTTAAAATACAAATTAATTTCTATTTAATTAACCCTAGATTGAATCGGAACAGATCGAAAATTAAAATTTTAAGAATTTCATATAAAAAATTAGATCGATAACTAACTTTTAAAAAATAACTAACCTTGAAGATGATCACTGTGCTAAAACTCTTTTTATTTAAAATTTTGTCGAAACAATTAAATTTTAAATAATTACTATCAAAAGCTACTTAATAAATGTTCCCTTAAAAACTTTTTATTTTTTTTTCACATTTGAAACACTAATCAAAAGCGTCTCAATTAAATGCCTAAATAACATTTTAGTTACAATTTTGACTAGACTAAGAAATCCAGTTAGGATTTAATAAATTTTAGTATTTAGTAATAATTTTGAACATTAATATTTAATACCTAATAAACTAATTAAAATGTGAGACGTAACTATTACCTCATTAAATTTTTGAACTCAATAAATTTATTGATCCATGCTCACAACAAAAATGGGATAATTTTCTATACAGCTGTTTATTCTGTCTTGATTGAATTGATTTTGATCTAGTCCAATTTTAATTGATTCTAAATATTTTTTTATTTTTAATATAAAATTTTAAAAAATATTCATATTATTGGTCCCTTGACACACAATGATCACTCAAGAGGAGGCGAATTGAGTGATTATAAACTTATCAATCGAATTCTTCCCTTATAAAAACTCTTGAGTTTTTCTTATACAAAGTAAATACTTATTATAAATATATATGTTGTTTAGTGTGATAACAATATAAATATGCAAACAACAATAATCAACACAAGAATATATAGTAGTTCAGTATCTCCAACACCTACTCCACTCTCTCAAGATCAACCCGACACTAGGTTTTCTCCTTAGCTCACTCCGAAAACTAATACAACGAATACACCTAGATTACTTAAACTCTAAGAGGCCACTCACAATCTACAAATACAAATAAACAATCATATGTCCAACAAACTTGGACTAATATGGATATGAATACAAGAACAAATATTACAAGGCAAATGAACAAGTATAATGATATAATTTTTACCACACTTGGAGAGAATATCTCCTTTACCTTGGGATCCAAATATTCGACTTTAAAAAGTCTTGGATTGCTTAAAATGGATGCTTGAGAACTTGGGTGTGCTTTAGGATGATGGATCTTGATAGAGTATTAGTTTTCTCCATAAATTTCTTCTTGATATATATAGTGGAGCTTCCAACGATTCTATAATGGCTAAAAAAAATTCGACCGTTGGACCCGAGGAGTTGTTTCTCTAAAACAGGAGTCGACTCCCATTTTAAGTGAGAGTCAACTCTAGTTATACAAGAGTCGCTTCTTCGAAATACACCAATACTGTCAGATCGACTCTGCATAATATGCTATTGGTTGGGTCGACTCTAACTTTTTAAGAGTCGAGTTCAGCTTAAGGGGAGTCGACTTCACTAAACCAAGAGTCGACTTTTGAGACTAATTTAATAGAAAATAAATTTTATACATATATCAATTGTTTGAAAATATAATCTATATAGCATGTACACATTACAATATATTTACATTTTTTTAGTTTAAGTAAATGTCCTCATTTTCTTTAATTTATATTTTACTTAAAATAAATAAGAAAGTACTCTCCATTTGAATTCAATAAAAATATCTTAAAAATTAAAATCCAAAACAATAAGAAAATAGAATTTTAATTTTAGTATAAATTCGGGATTTAACAATTTTACCACCCTCAAAATATATACTTTCTATTTCTTGAAAAGTTCATTAAAAATCATTTTAACAACAATGAAGGTTAGCTATCGAAATACCGGGAGATTATTTTTCAAAATAAAAATATTTTCTTATATGTTACCTTATAGTGCGCTAATCTTTCAGACTTAGAGAAATAACATTTCTTGATTCATTTTGATAAACAAAATACTATAATACATATCAAAAATTTATTAGGGATTTTAAATATATCAAAAATAATTTTATTAAAATTATATTTTATCAAATATCAAAATACTGATTGATTAGAGCAATTTGGTCAACACATATATATCAGCCAAATATTTAAAAAAAGTGTATATTATGTTATTATTTTATTAATAATAATAATTATTTAATTTCAAATAATATTAAATTAAATCTAAATTACTTAAGATTAACAAATAAACATAGGACACGTCACCACATCTGCAATGCCTGTGTGTGTGTGTGTGTGTGTGAGTGAGAGAGAGAGAGAGAGAGAGAATGAGTGAGAGGGAAAGGTTGGAGAAGCTGAGACACAAACTAGCT
This sequence comes from Diospyros lotus, assembly GCF_014633365.1. Lineage (NCBI taxonomy): Eukaryota > Viridiplantae > Streptophyta > Magnoliopsida > Ericales > Ebenaceae > Diospyros > Diospyros lotus. The sequence goes on along the minus strand of NC_068349.1, from coordinate 1,037,143 downwards.
ACATCTTGCCACCCACCAGCGGGCCTCAAATTAATTCTCTCAACGTCTCTGGCACAAATATCATTTTTTACCTATTAAATAGTATAAATAATCATGTAATTTTATATTAAAATATATAAAAATTATTAAATTTTAATTTAATATATTACTATATACTTATCTCGTTAAAATAAACTAATAGGATGTTAATATAGTTAATAACGTGAACGATTAAATAATATAAATAGTCATTAAATTTTTTTATATTAAAATAAAAAAAAACGTTAATATTTTATTAGACTCTTTTAATGATAATCAACAATAATTATGAAATTATATATAAATTTTTAATATATCATTCTATTTTTACTTGAGTGTAACAACTGGTTCGATTTAATGGTTACATTTTTTCATCTTTTTTTTCTATTTTTCCTCTCATATCATAGATGCCACTTTCCTCCCCTCAAGGATAAATTTGATATTTTTATTTTTAATTAATTTATAATAATAGAATTATGCCTAATTATTTAAAATTAATTAGAATATTATAATCATTTTATTTTTTAATATATAAACTTAAATATTTTAATTTAAAAATGATGTCAGAGGGCTCTCAGTTAATTATCCCAAACGGTAATATTTAAAATGATTTAGTAAATTTTACCCTAAAATTTAATTACACCAAAGACACATACTATAAGTAATTAATTAATTATAAAAGAACACTTAATTAACTCACCCCCCACCACCATGTGAGCCCCAGCCCCATCTTTGCTTGTGCCCACTTCATTACTGCAATCTAATATTTGCATAATCCACCCCCACTTGCCAGCCTCCTAAAATATCTCCTTTCCCACATGCATGCTTATCCATATATAAAAGTTCAGTTTAATTAAAATAATTAAATTGAATTGATTAAAATTGTGACTTTGGTTCAATTTCAACTTAGAGTCAATTTGATTTAATTATCAAATTTGACAATTTTAATTATTTTATTTTGATTTGATTTTTGTACCAAACTGACTGAAATTTTTACTTTTTTTCTATTTTTTTGGGGTTTTTTTCTATTTGTTTGGCTTTTTAGTTTTTATTTTTTATTTTTCTCAATAGGTTCAATTTTTTCATATTTGTTTGATTTTTTTTTTTTGCTTTCAATTTACTTGATTTTTTAAATTATTTGGTTGGTTAAGTTCTATTTTTTTTTTTTATATAATTTCAGTCTATTCAATTTTATTATTTCGGTTGGTCAATTTGATACTGGACCAACCAATGCTCACTCCTATTATCAACTTACACACACACACACACACACACATTATATATATATGCTGTCCATTTGGGTTACATTTAAATTAATACTTAGATGATGCAAAGTTCTTAATTTTTTTATTATATATAGATAATGTTAACTATTGTTCTAAAATTAATGGTTAAATAGTAATAAATATATCTTGTTTTCAAATAATATATATTTATTGTATCTTATTTTCAATATTCAAACAATTTTACTGATTAATTAAATGGTTAAAAATACGATATATTTATCATCAACTAATAAAAATATTAAAAAATTAAAATAAAATACAATAAATGCACTTTGTTTCATTATATATACATTTGGAAAAAAAAATAGAATGTAACTGTCTAACTAATGTGTCATAGCCAAAAACTCATTAAAAGATCAAAAAAATTCAAAACTCTGAAATAATTTTTTGGATTAAAAATATATAAAATTTCCCTTAGATCTTGAATAAAGCGTAAAAGGAATAATTATAATTTTCGAAAATCCCTCCACGTTCTTATAACGCCAATAAATTCACCCATATTGTCACGTATGCTAACCAACTCAATTAAATCTTGGGATTTGAGAATAAATGCAAAGCCATATTAAAGGACTTTGAGTGTTCCACGTACGGGAGCTATAAACCCAATGAAATGGCAATTTACTCAACACAGGGGAAGCTTTATCCAAGCCACAAAAGAGGACCCCATCAAGTAGCTAGAGACCAGTAATGCAGCGGAAGAAGCAGGAAGCTACAAGTGTAGGGTGGAGAGAGAGGCCAACATGGCTAATCCCCCCATTATCCCCCCCTAATTAATCACTTGACATCCATAGCCATTAGCCCCCACATGGGCAGCTTATATTTATATATATGAGTGTGTGCGTGAGAATAATCCAACCCCATTACCACTGAGAACCACAAGCCAACCAGCCCCCACTCACTGCCTCCCTGTCTCATCTCATCCACCCATCTCAGATCTCAGATTCCTCTCCTCAACTCCCATCTTCTCATTAAAAAAAACCCCTTCTTCTAGCTAGCTAGACAAGAATCTTTTTAGGCATCCAGACAGCACAGAAAGATCTCTTCTGGGCTGTCCATTTGACCAAATTATAACATCTTTCGCTCAAGTCCAAGTCCAAGTCCAACTTTTAGTAGCAAACCCTAACATGCAGGTGGGTTTTTTTATTTTTTTCAATTGCAATTCATTGGATCCAAGTCATAGGTGCAATCATCAATTTCTCATGTTCAATCCCATGCATATACATATATATATATATATGCATATATGACAGATACTTCAGAGGCTGTTCAAGGCAGCAGATGAACAATCAAGACAGCCCACTACTGCTACTACTAACGGTAAGAGAGATGTGTCTTAGTTGTATCTCTTTAATTCATATCAACTGATCCAGAGCCAATTATCTCAGCAATGAATTGCTTGTGTTTTGATTTCCAGATGAAAGGGCTGCCAAGTCAAAGGTAGTAGTTTGCTTCAGGAACTGCAAGGCTAACCGCAGGCTGAAGAGATCAGCGGAAGAAGCCAACTTGCACCACCCAAAAGTGAACCCATTCACCATCTTCTTGCGCAGAAGAGACATTGCCAAGACTTGCTTCTACGGCACGCTTAATTTTAAGAGGCTGGGGAGCTTCAACAGGCGGCAGAGTCGGATCTACTCCATGAAAATGAAGAAAGAAGGCATTGCCAGAGGGCTGGGGGTCGGCAACAAGGCGGATACAGCAGCTGGGAGCAAGGTGCTCCCGATCAGCGAACCGGCATTGTCGGCCCAAGGGAAGAAGGAGCAACGTGAGATAGAAGAAAAGAGAGACGAGCCCGCCACGGGTGAGAAGAGCAGAAGCAGAAGCAGTAGCAGCTCTAGAATGAAGGAGCTCTTGAGATGGGCTGCTGCTGCTAAATCTGAGAGAGGAAAGTATCTAGGTCAAATGGTAAAGTTCAAATCTTTTGATTGAATTTGTTCGCAAATGATTGATGATTTGGTCTCTGATTAATGCTTTGCCACAGATGCTGCAGTTGAGGAATAGGGCAAGCCTAAAAGCAGTGCCTGATGATGACCAGTTCAGCAATAATGAGTCTCCGAAGATCAGCTTCAGATGGGAAGTAGAGAGCTGTTCCACCCCTTCCTCTGTTTGCTCTGCGATCTCAATGGCTTCTTCTCATTCCAAGATTAACATTCTTAATGATCGGCCCATTAACCTCTCTTCTTTGAGTTCAACTCCTCTCCATGACTTAGAATTGGGCAGCTCAAGAAGAGGGAATTGGATCACCACAGACTCTGACTGTAAGCCCTTCTTCTTCTTCTTCTTCTTCTTCTCCTCCTCCTTCTTCTTCTTCTTCTTCTTCTTCTTCTTCTTCTTGTTTCAGAAGTTAACAAGTATTTGGTTCTTTGTGTCGGTACAGTTGTGGTGCTGGAGCTCTGAAGATCATCAGCCTCCAAAGATGAATTTTCGGTGTACTGCATGCAAAATTAGTTAATTGTTTTAATGGGTCTTGTTGTCCATATCCAGCTTAATTAGCTACCAGTACTGTTGAAGAAGATGCAGGAATTAGTCAAATGTAGGAATAATTCCAGGATGTGAAGTGCAGCATCCATTAAGTGTTAGACAAACTTGGCCCTTCCTGCAAGCCAATCAAAACTCACCAGTTCCCAACTAATCGTAAAACGAAAGGAGAATGTTTGTTCCGCCTCAATTTAAAAAAAAAAAAATGTACTCATGGAAAAGTCGTCAATAATAATAATAATAATAATAATAATAATAATAATAATAAAGTAAGTAACAGTATTATTCTTCTTCTAACACAATAATAAATTTATTAATTAAAAATATTATCGTCAATCTACTTATACTCTGCAAGAACAAAACCAATCAAAGGAAAGAAAAGTTACTGCGTAAACACTTTGATATTTAAGCTAAATACTAAAAATTTAAATGTTCTACTAAAACTAATATTAGAGATATATATATTTTTTAAATAAAAATTTATTTATTAATTTATAGAGTAGCATGGAGATTTTTCAAATCCCATAATATTAAGATTTTTTTAAATAATATTTTATCTTAATCTTTCAAAATTAAAAGGATTTAAGCTTTGGATCCCTGTTATTGCACAAGTTTCACACTAGTTTTATAATACAATAGTCTAGCTAATCTCCTAGTTACAGTGTGAATAAAACTCTATCCCAAAGACCAGGGATAACATCTACCCATTCAAACTATTTCAAATGTATAACACACGGCTGAATTCGGTTTGTTATCCTAATAGAAATCCACTAGGATTATAATTTTTATGGATAACATCTTTATTGATATTTTGAGATCTACTAAAATTAAGATTTTTATGAATAACATCTATTGTGACATTCTGGAATCTATTAGAATTAAATTCTTATGGATATATAATATTTAATCTAATATTTTATTATCCACTACAATTAGAATTCTTATGAATAATATCTATTTTTTTGACAAAATTCTTATGGATGATACATAATTAAGTGAAAATTTATATTTTTAGCTCAAATTATTATTTTGAGCTTTTTAATTTTTTAATAAATTTTTATCTAAGACACATCAACGACAATTTTAAAGAAAGATAATTGCTACAACTCTCTAGAGACGTAATTAACACATCAATTTATAATAGAAATAAGTATTGCTACAACTCTCTAAAGTATTTTAATTATTTATAATATACACCAAAATAAGGTGGGGATGATTGCAAGAGGAACAATTTATTTATCGAAGAAATGGCGAGAGCGATAAGGAGAAAGAGAGAGAAGTGTTTTAAAGATAATATCATTTTAGTTATTTATGAATATTTAACTAAAATTAACAAATAAAAAAATTATAACATAACATTAAATTTCAAGAATACTAATTTTTTTCCTCAAACATGCAATTATATTAATCTTCAGGGATCTGCAGGTAATTTTCTCTTGTATAATTTCATAAAATTAAATAACAAATATATATATATATATATATATATTTATAAGTAAGTAATTTAGAAATTCAAAGGCAGCAGAACTACTAATTGTTAAATACTTACTATTCAAAAGATTAACACTAATTGTGAGTGCCTTTACAAATTATGAGCACTAAGACAAATTAAGAGGTAATTATAATTACTTCTTTAGATTTTGGTAAAATTATATGTAGTACTCCTGTATTTTTAAAAATTATGAAAACCTCCATCGTTGCTAACAATTCTTGTAAATTTACCATTTTATCTCTAATTCTTATACACTTATCTCCACTCCCTTCTTTCTCTCTCTCCTCCCTTGTCTAAAATATATTTTAATGATAGAAATACATCTTAATTGCAAAAATATAATCATAAACTAAAATATATATTTTCTAGAACACAAATATAAACTAAATTATATATATACAAAAAAAATATTGTTTAATTAGAGAATCACATTTTCTATCATATGTAAATAAAAAATAAAACTTATCTAAATATAAGTTAAATATATATATATTTATATAGAATATATATGTGAAAGATATTTTCCAAAATAAATATAAATAAAAGCAATATATACATAAGGAAATATTTTCTAAAAATAAACACATTATTATGATTAACGAAGACTCTGTTAACTAATACTAGATACAATAATAAATTTATAATTGTAGATGAGTGTCTATTGCGAGATTCTAGTCTTTAGGATGTCTACACAAAATAGAAGACGATCAAGGGTTTAAAGTGTCTCTTGTGTGGGCCGTTAAATGCTTAAGTCAACTTTTGAAAGATTATGTAACGTTCAGAGATTTTGGAGACGATAATAATTATTAAATTATGATATTTGAGGTGAGTATTGAATATTCGAGAATTTAAGGTAATCAAATAATAATAAAAATAATACCATTAATAATAGAAATCATAAAAATAGTAAGAATAATACTAATAAGAGAGATAATAATGATAATAATAATAATAATGATAATAATAACAACAATAATAACAATAATAGGGATAATGCTAATAATAATAGTAAATGTGTAAATTATATTAACTTAACTTAAATTAATGAATTAATATATAAATATATATATATAGGTATAGGTGCGCAGGGGGCATTTTGGTCCAAAAGGTGAAATCGCTCACCCCGGGTGCCCCCACACCCCGGGCCGATAGAATGTGAAGGGGTTAATCATGGTGACCCATCCGGACGTAGTGGTTAGACCCGGGCTCGCTGCACACAAGGAGCCTTCCCCTTTGGAGGAAACTCCCACACTGTCGCTGACGAGACTCGATCCTCGGTCTCGGTCCAAGATTCACCACGGGAGGCACTTTGTGCCCCCCTTCTTAACCAACTAGGCTGCCCATGCGGGCTGCGCAGGTGGCATTTTGTTGTTAAAATCAAAGGAGAAAGAGAGGGAGTTCAAGCATTATATATATATGTGATATGGTGTGTGGGGGGGGGGGGGACACGTGGCATGCTGAGGGCCGCCCAAATTGCCTTGGCCACCAAGCTCCTTCGTTGTGTCATTTTTAAGGCCAATTCGGCCATTTCAGAAGCCCAATTCGGGCAAAATAAAGGTAAAAAATAGAGAAAAAATAGGAGAGGAACGAGAGAAATAAAGGAGAAGAATGAGGGGGCGCACGGCAGCTGAGGAATAGAAGAAAAAAGAGAAGAAAGGTGAAGAGGTTAAGGGGTTTTTGAGGTTATTGAGTGTTTAAAAATATTTTGATAAGTGGATTAGATTACTGGAGGTGTTATATATGCTATATACAAATCATAGATTTTTCACGGTTAGATTATGTTGATTATACGGTTAAATTTAATCAATTTGAGCCGTTAACTTGTTATTTTATGTAGAACGTTTTACTTCGCATCGGGAGCGTAGAAAAGTCAAGAATCAACCGTTTTCAGGCAAGCTCCTAACCCTCTCCTCATGTTTTTCATTTCCTACGAGAGTCTTCGTTATTTTTGATATTTTAAACCCTCCCTCACCGTGACTCGGTTCCACGTATCAATAATATTAATTCGCGTGGTAACCGCTTTATGACGTATATTTTATTAATGGGTTTATTGTTAATGGATTAAGTTAAACAGTGATATCATGGTGTCGTTCATTTCGACCGTCACGGAGTCTCGTATCGCTCTGCTTCCCTTGGGAATGATGCCGAACCTATTAGGGCTAGGTTTTTAGAAGTGTTGATTATGGTTTAATAGGGTTATGTTAATAATTTATTATGAATGTGGAGATAGCCTCCTATGTATGAGAAGAGATGAGAATAAGAACGATATAATGGTGTTTATGTTTTCATGGAGAAAGTTTGTGAAATGATAAGCTTAAAGTGACTAAGTATTGTGTTATCGACTTGTGTCTCTAAGGGTATGGGGTACAAAGTCACTGACTGTCGAACGTGGGTCGTGGCAGTTGATGGCTGGATGTATCGGTCTCAGTCATCAGCTGATACGATAAGCGTTAGACGGGCCAAAGGAGCTAGTACTTCCAGATTCCCGTCTTGATTGTGTGCATAGCATGATGTGTGTGTTGCATATAGAGATTGAGTTGCATTCATTTGGGGACATGCTTTGTGTGTGACGGGATGTGTGAGTATCTGCATGACCCGGTTGGTCTAGAGCTAACCCGGGTTTTTTAAGTGAGCCGATGCATTTAGAACATTCCGCATGTGTGTATTCCTATGTGGGCATAGCATGGCCTGATGTTTGGTTTATGAGGGTATTGTCATCACGTTTATGCTACAAAAGCCGTTGCATTTCTTAATTATTGCACTACATGGTGAGAATGTGTCGCTATAGGTGACGAGTATGGGGCGTGGACGTGGCCACGGTAAGACCTTGGGGTGAGACCCACGACGGCGTGATTCATGACGTGGCCATGGTAAGACCTTGGGGTGAGACCCACAGCGACGTGGTCCACGATAAGATCTTAGGGTGAGACCTACAGCGACAATAAGACCCTAGAGTGAGACTCACGGCAACATAAAGACCTTGGGGTGAGACCCACGACAGCAGATTATGATGTGAGCGACAGGAATGGACATGTAAAGAAAATGGTATGAAGGTAGCTTATAAAAGACTGCTAACAAGTTTGTGTGTTGGACTTGGGTGCCAGTGTGTGTTTTATGTGGACCCCAAGGACCATTTATGTGAGATTTATTATATGTTGTGTATCTAGAAATAGGATAGGTATTGGGGATGGCATGACATAGCGTTGCATTGGCATGAATTGCATGGGGTGTCATGAGAATAGTCCTATATGTATCCTCTAGCTTTCTTTCTAGAGCTTGCTGAGTCTCGAGACTCACGTTTGCTTTCCATCATTCCAGGTAAGAGAAACGCCTGTGATAGCAGGTACGTTCAGCGGGGTTTGGGTCCAGCCCGTCATGTTATGGTAGCAATTATATAGCTCTCCCAAAACTAGATCATGGGTGTCATTGTGCTTGTGTTAAGATTAATGTTTTATGTTTGAGATATATGTGTATTTTGTAAGTCTAATGGGCTCACGATAATCAGCTGTATAAAGACGATTATGAGATGTTATATAAAAAAAAGATTATGATTTAAATAAGGGTTGTTTGTGAGTTGTAGTTGTGTTATTGTTCGGTATCATTTTAGTAATAACCATCTCACGGATCCTCTATGCGAGCGAAGGCTCTGGGAGGTGAGTCGTTACAGATTATATAGAAATAATTAAAATATAATTTAAGTGAAGTTTTGCTCATATTCCAATCGAAGAAATCACTTTCTACTTATAAAGATCGAGACTATCATATGAATGACCATCCGAGTTATTTGGGATTGCCTGTTACAGATTCCCAAGCAAAGATCTTGGAGGCTAATTGATGTGTTCTTGGACTTGAAAAAGCCTCTCGGGGCACCTAGAAGGGACCTTGAGAGGATTTTTCGAGGTACTTGTGAATGGCCTCTGAGAGATTTTTCCAAATATTGTTAATCTCTTAAACTTCATTCTTTAGGATTTCTCCTCTTGAACCTATCTTAAGCATGGATCTACTTTCACGGATAGAACATGTATCTCAAACAAAACCAAAGTTTGGAGAAATCTATTGGAAACCCATTTAAGTAAAAATGTAACACCCCAATTCCTGGGAGCGTTAACGTAACGTAAGATTCCGGGGATAAATTTTTTTTCAAACAAAAACCCATCACAAAAACCATTCCCCGAAGATCCCGTTGCACCTTCTCAGTATATCAACTATGAACCATTAATAAACCAAGACAGGTTCACCAACTCAAATGCGGAAGCTAAATCGAAACCTTAACAGGTCATAACCGAAACCACTTTATTTATATATAAAGTTGCACCAACGTTTACATGACGTTTTTAAAAGTAAATAACATAGCTGAAAAGACATAATGTAAACTATCCGTTAATCGCCGTCACTCCTCGACGATTTCTTTCCCTTTTGCACCGCTGCCTTCACTTGGAACGTTTGAATATTTCAGGGACAAAGTCCAAATTAGATGATGAATCATCTAAGTGAGAGTTCAAAACACATTTTTCATGAATAATGCAAGATATGAAATAAACCAATATACCCGGTAAGCCCTAGCTTAAGAGAATTCCCACGCGCTTAACCCTACCACGGGAAAAGAGCAATCTCTCTAAAAGCTATGCCACCACACCGACTCGACGACATGACGACGCGACGCGATTCTAGCTTAAATGGGGCTGCCAACGCATCTCACAAGAATACGTTCCCACCTTAAGCATCCAGGAACCACCATACAATCCCAACTCCAAAATTTCACATGGACCACCTAGTCGTCCTAGTGCAACTTCCTTGGCCAAACGGCCTGGCACGGAAATCAAGGCGGCTATCCTGACATGCACACCTAGCATCAAATACCCCTATTATTCTGTCACGCCCTTGGAGAATTACGGCTACACTATCCAGACAACATCCTAGGCTGACATCCCACATGAACAACACAGTATGGACCACCTAGTCGTCCTAGTGCAACTTCCCTGACCAAACGGTCTGGCACAGAAACCAAGGCGGCTATCCTGACCTGCACACCAGCATCAGATACCCCTATTATTCCGTCACGCCCTTGGAGAATTATGGCTACACTATCCAGACAACATCCGAAGCTGATATTCCATACGTACACATAAAACTCAAGACAATGCCACAATTCACAATTCAATGCATCGTATAAACAACATTTATAAAATGCAATGCACAGTTCAAAACGTTTAGGGACAAACCTCCCTCATAAATCCAATCGTCACCGGTTACCATTTTAATGCACAAAATCATTTTGCATGAAATCACCATATGTTCAGATAGAACAAGCACAATAAATCAAGTTTCGGGGGCAAACACTCACAACTTAAAACCAAGTTTTTCGGTAGAACACTTATCTTGAACGAAACTCAGAACACCTCGAATCTTGTGCCTAACCTTAATTTTCGTGCAACTCCTCAAGTCTTTTAACGAAACCACCTCCTTACAGGTCCTCATGCGCTGCCTAAGTGCTCTACGCGTGTGATGCCTCGCGTATGCTTTAAAAACCCTTTATTCACTAAACCCGAAACACTCTCGTCTAGCACAAATGTATCACAACTTCGAATGAGAGAATACTTAGCCTTGAGCCCCTATTTCTATGTTTAGGAAACTTAGCCACCAAGAAATATATATTCTGCAATCATTTCAAATCTTTCAAAATCTTTTCCAATTATTCCAAATCTTCTAATATTTTCTATAATCATTCCAAATTTTTTGATATCTTTTGCAATCATTCCAAAATCTTCTAAGATTCTCTGCAATCATTGTAAATCTTCTATAATCATTCCAAATCTTCTAATATCTTTTGTAATCATTCCAAAATCTTCTAAGATTCTCTGCAATCATTGTAAATCTTCTATAATCATTCCAAATCTTCTAATATCTTTTGTAATCATTCCAAAATCTTCTAAGATTCCCTGCAATCATTGTAAATTTTCTATAATCATTCCAAATCTTCTAATATCTTTTATATAATCATTTCAAAATCTTGTAAGATCTTCTGCAATCATTGTTATCCAAATCAAATCTTTTCTTATCCAATCAAATTTTATACAAATCTTATCCTTAAAGTCATCATGAGCCTTTATCTTATCTCTAACGTCATCATGAGACTTCATCCTTATCTCTAAAGTCATTTATGAAGTTTTTTTCTGAATCTCCCAAATGCCCCTAGTAAAAAGATTTCAAGAATTACACTTTGGCCCGAACTTTTGGATAATTGCACTTAGACCCTTTTCAACATGGTCCCCGGGCTAATTTTTAATTGCATTTTAGTCCCTAAAAAATGGACTAATTGCCCTAATATCCCTAATTTTTAGGTAAATTACACTTTTACCCCAACCTCAAAAATTACGATTTTGCCCTTGGCTCAAAAACTGAACTTCTCTTTAAAGACCTTTATAACCCTTTGAAATATCCTAAAACATTCTCTTTAAAATTCCAAAAAAATATCGTTTCGATCTCCCTCTGTCAATTTCGAAAAAATTGCACTTAGGCCCGAATCTTTGTTTTAGCTACAAACCCTTTTGTTTCTTCCAAAAACTACTGAAGGGTTACTCTATATGCCAAATATGAACTTCATCGGGGTTCCATTGACTTCTCGGATGCCCCGTACGATAATTCGGTATTTCAACCTAAATCACAATTGCCTTTTTTTAGCTGTACCGGGAACCGTTCCTGATCCAACTTCTTTTGATGCCTAAAATCATAATTCGTATTACTTGTTGATACTATACCATTTTCCTTGGCTATCTAGGGTTCAGGGTACTCCCTCTGACTAATTCGATCGTCCAAAGTTGTGTTAGTGTACCCTATAGTCTTATTTTCCACAAAGTCCATTTATGCCCTTCATCAAATATTATTTATGACCTCAAATCATTCTCGGGTATTACAAAAAATATTTAATTAATTAAATTTAATATCTAATATCTTAATATTTAATAAATTAATTAAAACTTGACACATCATATAAGGCCCATTAAGCTTCAAAACACTATTCTTCATAGAATCACAAACACAACCTCGTTCAAACAGCTCGCCCTAGACCTTGGGCAACCCAATATTAGACAACACTGTATGTATACATATATATGTGTGTGTGTATATGTATACACACACTCAACACTCAAAACCATCACAATAATAAAATCATGGTTTTATTCGTAACTTAATTACTGGCTTTTTTTTAATGTAAATTTAACCATAAAAATTAAGATTGATAATAAGATCTCATTATTTTTTTCTTTTATTTTTGGGAAAAAGTTTATCTTGTTTAGGAGATATCACTCATTTACCCTTATGATAACTCATGACGGCGTAGGAAGCCTCCATTGCAGTGAGGACGAAGATGATGATGGCGGCAAGGGTAGAGATAATGGCCCACGGATGCTTCAGATAGGTTCCATATAGGATGCCCCAGCATTTGTTGACATATCTACTGCTGTACTTAACCATGGCAGCACACACCTCCTGAAGCTGTTTGTCATTCCGATCGAACGTCAAGTCCTTGGACATCCTATTAAACAATTCAGCGGCGTCGGCGTCGCTGCCAGTGAGGTTGCGCAGGATCCTTTTGTCTCTTAGGAGGCCGATGTCCTTGCCATCGTCGATGATTCGATCCATGAAACAGATGAAGGAAATGATTTCATGGCCAGCACCGACGTGGCAACACTCGAACGCTATGAGGTTGAGGAACATTGATTCGGTGTCGTCATCAATTGCGATCTCAGGGAGACTCAGGGTTCCGGGGAAGCCGAAGGATATGTCCCTAAGGCTATTGGTCTTGCTTTTCCTGAAGCGGATGCCGGCCTCACCCAGCTCCATGGCCGAGCGGAGGACACTGTAGGCGCTAGTGTTTACTCCCGAGTCATGGTTGCTGCCCTTTTCAACGTCGTGATGTTTGCCGGGTTTGTGACCAGCTGGTATGTAAATCAGGCTCTTGCGGCAAAGGTCTAGCACGTGCAGGGTATTGCCGCTAGTACTAGTAGGATCGTGTTTATAAGCATCACGTAGACAGAACTTGATTATCATCTCCTTCAACAACTTAAAGATCTCTCCCTGCGCAAGACTTGGGCGAGTTCAATTACTAACTAAGCAAACACTACTGAGCTGATGGTAATTATATGTTTATATATACCTTGGCCTTCCCCGTTGCGATGACACTGAGCTCCAGTAAAAGCTGCATCGGCAACTGATTTTCCAGTAACAGCATATCGCTGTTGATTAGCGGCATGACACAGACATTCCCATGGTCGCTGAAGATGGGGTCATCCTGGGGATAACCAAGATCACCAAATAATTGCGAAGACTTCGGGGAGGCCAGTATTTCAAGCATGAAACATCCGTCCAAGATCATCAGCTGCACGAATTCCTTGGTGTTGTCTTGGCCTTGCCATTTAGGGTCTAGTGAATCGTACGAGCCCTGCAGCTCTTGCGCCACACGCGCCACGCACTTGGAGATTTCGTCTTGAGTTTTCCGGGTTCTACTTAGGAATTGGCGGAGAGCGCGTTGCTTGTGAGCCTCCATCGGCATCAGGTCACGCTCGCCGTGATGGTACGGCCCGAACGACACCAACTTGGGCTGGAAGGCTTCTTTTTTACGCTGTAAGATGTGGGGAGGGACTCTGTAGATGGAACTCTTCTTCAAGTGCTGCTGGTCTTGGCAGCCCGGCATTGGAGTATCACGGCTTTGCTTGTTCGGAATTTCTCCCTTTGCTAGCTAGCTGAGGAGCCGAGTAACGGTGTGTCTGGACTGTGGACACCATAAGAGTTTCTGCATACAATATTAATACTACGAGGATCAGAAACCAAGAAGCACCTATTCTTTCCCACTTCGCCAAGGAACCAAAATTACTTTAGTCGATGCTCTCTCATGACTCAGGACCAACGTTAATCAGTCCCCCACCTCTCTCTCTCTCTCTCTCTCTCTCTCTCTCGTGTTTCATGCATGAAAGTGACAGTTCGATTGACGGAGAATCTGTTGGATACACTGCAATTATGTGTGCTAATCTTCTGTGACACATAATCTCAAACTTAAATATTTAAATAATATTTTTATATATAAATAATCATCGCATCAAATAAAGATATATATATTTAAAAGGAAAAATAATTCAATTCTTTTTTTGTCAATTTGTAATTTCATATCATTTTAATTTTGTCAGTGAAGTCCAAATTGGCTCAACATTATCCAATATGTAAAATTAATTTAGAGGAGATGTATTGTGTCATATAATAATAATTGTCAAACTCACATGTATATATAATTAAAAAAATATAATTTATTACACATAATCTGATTGCTATTTTTCTATTTCTCTTCTTTTTTATATATATTTTTTTCATTTTTTTACTTATGTGTACATATGAATCCCTCATATATTATTATTATATGACATCTAGTACCCTAACTCAATATGAACACATTCTCTCTAAATTAATTTTATATATTGAAAAAATTGCAATCAATTTGAACCTACTTGTAAAATTAAAAGTATTGGATAAAATTATAAATTCATGATTGGATTATTTTCATAACTAGCCCTATTTAAAATGTTATTTGGACATAAAATTTTAATAATTTATGTGTTACTCAATATTAATGATCAAAAAATTATCTATAATTATTCACTAAATGGTGATTAATCACTATGCAATTGTAATGGTAATTTTTAATTATTAATATTGAATGTGAAAAAATATCAAAATTTTATGTTCAAATAATATTTCCCCATACATACTAGATGGCAATTCAGTAGAGAATCTAAACCAAGATTAATTGCGAAAACCATTCAAATTGGGGTTCATGTGGTTGAATTTTTTAGGTATTGTGTCTCATGTCTCTTGTAACTTGGTAATATCCGATCGTATAGATGATAAATTTAATGTTTTAAGTTCTACATTCTTCTCAAAGTACCTTTTTATACAAAGGATATTTTCTAAAATTAAACTTGTTTTACGGAAGAAAAAATACAAAGAAAATCACAATAAATTATGTTCACAAAGTAACGTTTTATTTAACACAAAAAAAAAATCAATTAAAAGAAAATTAACATTATTGTCAAACAGACATGATGCATTTATCATATCTTATTTTTAACATCAAAATAATTTTATTAGTTAATTAAATGACTCAAAACACAATACATCAATTTAGTATTAATTGGACCACAATTATTTACCCATGACATCGTAGACAGTCGACACTGTAGCCAGGGCAAAGAGGACGACGGCGGCGACCACAGAAACAATCGCCCATGGGCTTCTAAAGTAAGTATGAATCAACATGGCGCGCCATTTATGCCACGGCTTCTTCCAGTACGAATTGATGCTCATAGTCACCATGTTAAGGTCGCTGGAGGAATCCATCATCAAATCCTTCGACATTGTATTGAACAAATTGGCCGCAGCCTTGTCAGTGCCGGCGACGTTGTGGATGATCCCTTTGGAGCTTAGCAGGCTGATGTCGCGATCGTGGTCGATAATGTTGTCCATGAAGCAAATGAACGAAGTAATGGCGTGGCCGGCTCCAACATGGCACCTCTCGAATGCAATGAGGTTTAGGAAGGTTGATTCGGTGGTGTCGTCGACAACAAATTTGGGGAGACTCAGGACACCGCCGTCGAAGGAGATGTCCCTAAGGCTTTCGCTTTTACTCTTCCTGAAGCGGATGCCGGCTTCACGCAACTCCGTGGCTGAGCGGACGACGGTGGTACTGTCGTGTCCCTGGCTGTCCTTTGGCTTGGTTGATTTGGGGGGCTTGGGCCCCTTGTAGAGCAAGCTCTTGCGATAGAGGTCTAGGATGTGGAGGCGTTTGCCCATTTTTGAGCCATGAGCGCCATGGCCACAGAATTCGAGTATCAACTTGTTCAAAGTCTCCATGTCATCCTGGGTGAACCATGCAAGTTTAATTAAATAAAATAAATATTGCATTATTAACCCAAACGTTATTTGAACACTGAGTTGTCAAACTCTTGGTGATATTTGTTAATATATTATATATGCAAGAGCATTATTAAAAATGTCATAATTTAGCGTATAAATAGCTTTTTTATTATAATATCATAATGCAAGAAATACTTAAAAAGAATTAAGATGTGACTGTGCACCTATATATTTGTATAAATTTTGTTAAATGAAATATTCAAAGAGTATTATTGAAATTTAAAAAATTTTGACAGAGAGCTTCAAAGGGTATTTTTTAATTTGTTGTATTGAATTTTGTAATACTGTTATACTTATAAACTAAATAAAAAGCTAACTTTGATACGATAAGATAAATGGATACAACACAAAATGAAAACGAAAAAGTAATTTTTTTAAAAAAAATAGAAAATAAAAAAGCAGAGAAAACATGTAAATAAAAAATATATTGGGACATTTTTGTAAATATAATGTTTAATATAGAAAATTATATATAAAAAATTAATATGTAATATATAATTTTTATATAATATATAATATAAAAAATTTCCTATATTTTTATATTATATAATATAAAAAAAAAATTCCTTCTTCAATCTCTTAATGGACCGAAACGTACTTTTGATATTTTTTAAATTGCAATATGGTTTCAAAATATTTTTCAAATTATAAAAACGGCTAAGAGTTTTTTTTTCTCTACTTTTCTATATAAGAAATGTTACAAAAATAGCGAAACCACACTTCCAATGTATTTTTATGGTTACATTTGTTTTTATATGAAACATTTTATTATCATATTTTGGTAACATTATCTTTAAAGGGGGCAAGGGATTATATTTACAATAAAGTTATGATAATTAATATATTTGATTTAAAAGTCATAATAAATTATTAATTGATAATTTAACTCTTTAATTAAGAATGGAGAGATAGAATTTACTTCTAACTCTTTGATTAAGAAAACATATTTTAATAATGAATTATTTATGATAAATTAAATCTTAGCATTTTATTTTTAATTAAAAATTTAAAATTTAATAAACATAAACTTTGATGTTACTAAGCGAGAGAAATCAGATTTGTCTATTTATACCTCAGCATATTCTTCAATACCTTTGAGTTTGAATAACACGAGCATCGGCAATTGATTCTCCAACAATAACATGTCTCGCCTGATAAACGGCATAGCATAAAGCTTTCCATGAGGGCCAAATATGGGATCATTATTAGAATAATCACTCTCAAACTCGGGTGACGTCGCCCGTAATATTTCTAGCATGAAACACCCATCCACAATCATTAGCTGCACAAATTTTTTAGTATTGTTTTGCCACTTGCGCTCAAGCGAGTCGTATGAATCCTTGAGCTCTTGCGCCACTTCAACCATGGAGTCGAAGATTGTGCCCAGAGACACCGGGGATCTATGGAGGAAATTGAGGAGAGTGCGTTCCTTGTGATCCTCCATGGACTTTAGGTGAGGCTTCCCGTGGTGGTAGGGCCCGAACGATACTGCTTGGGGCTCGTAGGCTTCCTTCTTGAGGTCGGAGATGAGGGGAGGGAGCTTGTAGATGGACCGCTTCGTCCAGCACTGCTCTTCTTGGCTTTGAGCATTGCCGAGGTTGTCGAGTTTAGCGTTGATGTCGATCACCCACTTGCTCATCTCTCCGCTTGCTCTTAATGTCGTCGGCTCAGTCACTCAGCTTTGTGTCTATAAAGGAAGTGGCCGCCTGGCAGTTTGTGGAGCACTTGGTGTGCAGAAGTTGGGGTTATAAAGAGAGAAGCCTATATTCCTGACTTGCAATGCCGATAGTTATACAGCAACTGCATGTTCTTTGCTTTCTTGTGCATTTACCGTTCAAGCAGAGCAGAGAAGCCTAAGCCTTTATTCCATTAATTATTGTCATTGAATCACAGGTTTGATTTAACAATCAGCCTATAATATATTTTATTGGAACATAGAAGGCTTCACCTTAAATCGTTCTATTATAGTGGAATTTTTCCTTTCACTTGAACCCTGACAGCACAGATTCTCTCTCACCCAATTAAGAAAGAAATAATTTTTTATTGCTTTAGCTTCCCATCCTCTCCTCTCTTTCATGTTCACTGGCCAATCGCTTGACACAGCCCCGCCGTATGGCCGAGACATGGGATTGCAATTTCAGATCAATCTGTATCTCTTTTAAGAGCCCAGATCAGATCTGCTGTCCCGTGGCTGTCCTCTTTCCTGTCCATCTAATGAAAGTCAGTCATACCACTCATTTTTAAATAGTGATTTTTAAAAAAAAAATATAAAATTAAACAAAAAAATTATAAATGACATATATATTAATTATATATGTATTATTATTTGATTTTATATTTTTTTATTTGATTTTATAACTTTTGTTAAAAAATCACTATTTAAAAATGGGTGATGTAGCTAATTTTCAATAGATGGATAAGGAAGGGAACAGCCACTAGGGACAGCGGATCTGGGTTCCTCCGACTGGCCCTGATAGCCTGTGGGCTGAGCTGGCCTGTGTGAACAGCTCATTGCCCATTGATACTTCAATGACCCAGCCCAATATTGAAGAGCCTATGGGCTAGGCACCGCTGCCGTCTGCGAGTTCTGGCATTCCATCATCGCCTCTTTCGCCGCCTTGGCCTCCACATCGGAGAAACCCTGGTTCTTTCTCTACGGCCAGAACAACATCTTTTTCCAGAACGGTTAATGATAACAAAATCATATACTTTTCATTTTTTTTTAATTTTATTAATTTAATTTTTTTTTTTTTTTTAGATTTGACGCTATTACTCACGCAGCGCTGCTTGGCCCATTCTATCAATTCACTTTTTATCAATAAAATGGTAAAATATGAAAAAACCCTTTAATGTTATCATGTTATTATGTAACCGGTCATCCTAGAGAATGACCGGTTGCCAAGCCTATGGAGGTGGATTTGAATAAAATAAAATAAAAAAAAAAGAAGAGTAAATGACATGACAGCTCCGTTTGGACAATAATGAATGACCGATCTCCGATGAAGATCACCTCCAACATCAAAATACCCCTAAATTATCATTCACTTGCTGCCATTAAAATAAGATCGAGCAGATGAACAAATGCTAATTCATGTAAATATGAATCTTTGCGGGTTCGTTTGAGAAGCTCGGCGCCACTGGCGAGGAGTCCTTGATTACAGGAATCTAGGGAATTCCCTTCAACAACAGCCCCTTTGTTACAGTTTCCATTTATATGATCGCTGGAAATGCTTCCACTCCACTCATCTTCATTCCCTTCCCTTCCCTTCCCGTCCCTGTCCCCATCCCTTCATCTACTGGTAATGTTGCGGCAACGTTCCACACTTCTTTCAGTGCTCTTGCCTTCAAGGTTGCCGCCCCGCGCAATGCTGCACCCAAGGCATCTTCATTTCATTCATTTTCATTGGGTTGCACTCACTGCCTGTCTACATCTTAATTTTGTGATTAGGGATCGTGTCTGAATTCTATACCTGTAGCTGCAGCGGCAGTAAGAGTGGTGATATAGCCGCAAGACCGGACATTAATGGCCTCCGGCAACGCGGCCGCTGCCAGGGACTCACCGGCCACTCATTATGCCGGTTCCCTCGTACTATGCGATCGGACGGCGACGCATCTTCGGCCATGGCGAAGCTTAAAGCCACGGCCAAGAAGACAGTGGAGTATGCGGCAGACGTTTCAGCCACGACCGTCGACGGCGGTAACAACCCACGTGATGAGGTCAGAGAAGACGAAGGGTCGCGGCTTTCACCGCCGTCAGTGCATCGGTTTCCGCTGTCAACCGCCATTAAGCTTTTCGGTAAGTTTTGTTAATTCTTTACGCATATACAGTAATTAAACAACTTTAAACGGAAAAAACCCAAGTTCCTAAAACCATAAGCTCTAATATCATATGTAAGCAATAATATTATCCTAGTGCATAGCTCAAGTGATTGATAAGTAATTCATTGAGATTAGTACCGATGAAATTTTTAAGTATTGTGTCTCATGTCTCTTGTAATTTGGTAATATCCGATCGTATAAATGATGAATTTAATGTTTTAAGTTCTACATTCTTCTCAAACTACCCTTTTATACAAAGGATATTTTCTAAAATTAAACTTGTTTTACGGAAGTAAAAATAAAAAAATCACAATAAATTATGTTCACAAAGTAACGTTTTATTTAACACAAAACAATTAATTAAAAGAAAATTAATATATTATTGTCAAACAGACATGATACAATATTTATCATATCTTATTTTTAACATCAAAATAACATTATTAGTTTATTAAATGACTCAAAACACAATACACTAATTTAATATTAATTGGACCACAATTATTTGCCCATAACATCGTAGACAGTCGACACTGTAGCCAGGGCAAAGAGGATGACGGCGGCGACCACAGAAACAATCGCCCATGGGCTTCTAAAGTAAGTATGAATCAACATGGCGCGCCATTTATGCCACGGCTTCTTCCAGTACGAAGCGATGCTCATAGTCACCATGTTAAGGTCGTTGGAGGAATCCATCATCAAATCCTTCGACATTGTATTGAACAAATTGGCCGCAGCCTTGTCAGTGCCGGCGACGTTGTGGATGATCCCTTTGGAGCTTAGCAGGCTGATGTCGCGATCGTGGTCGATAATGTTGTCCATGAAGCAAATGAACGAAGTAATGGCGTGGCCGGCTCCAACATGGCACCGCTCGAATGCAATGAGGTTTAGGAAGGTTGATTCGGTGGTGTCGTCGACAACGAATTTGGGGAGCCTCAGGACACCGCTATCGAAGGAGATGTCCCTAAGGCTTTCGGTTTTGCTCTTCTTGAAGCGGATGCCAGCTTCATTCAACTCTGTGGCTGAGCGGATGACGGTGGGGCTGTAGGGTCCCTGGTCACCCTTTAGCTTGGTAGACTTGGTGCGTTTGGGTTCCTTGTAGAGCAAGCTTTTGCGATAGAGGTCCAGGATGTGGAGGCGTTTGCCCATTTTTGAGCCATGAGCAACATGGCCATAGAAGTTGAGTATCTGTTTGTTCAAAGTCTCCATGTCTTCCTGGATAAACCACGTAAGTTTAATTAAATAAAAATAAATATTACATTAACCCAACTGTCGCATTTGGACACCGAGTTGTCAAACTTTTGGTGATATTTGTGTATTAATATATTATATTTTGGGTTATATCAATGCAGGAGTGTTATTAAAAATATCACAACTTAGTGTGACACATTGTTGATTAGAAAAACATTCATATAGTATCACTAGATCACTCTATCTAAATTATTTATCAAAATCATGTGATAGACCATATCTGAACAATTATTTTTTATATTTTTCGTGAAACTCATGTATTAATGTTGTTATTATCTAGATACAACGATATAATTCATATATTGAGAAATAGTCTTCAAACCAATAAATTCTCACAAGAAAAAACACCGTCAAAGAGTGTAGGGCAATCACTGAGTAAATTAACACTTCTATACTAAAATTAGATTATTAAGAATACTTAAAAAAGATGCAGAGCTTTGAAATCAATAATATTAGTAGCATGCCTTTTTTGGAATGATGGCTTATCTAATTATAAAAAAACCTGAGATTTTTGTCTCATATTATTCCAAATTTGACTAGAATTTAGATTTTTTATATATAAACCTTATCTGTTACAAGTTTTCCAAAGACTTTTGTCTCATATTTGTGCATTAATTGGGCCTTTGGGCAAGGGTTTTTTTTTTTGGTGGGCTTATGCTCATGACACATCAAATTATTTTTTGTACTAATTAATAAAAATTATTTTACAAGGAGGATAATTAATCATTGCCATTTTTAAATATATAATACTTATTTATTATATCTTTTAATTATATTATTTTATAGATACGTCTCTTATCTTAAAAATGAGACTAATTTGGTTGTCATTACCCTCTTAAAAGCAATTCTAGTGATATATAAAAGAGAAAGAAACAATCTTTATGGTTTAAGATTTAATGTTTTAAGTTTATTAACATGAGAAGTAATGTTAATTAAATTTTAATTATTCGTTAAGAATTGAGGATTAGAAAATATAGTTTAATCATGAATTATATGATAAATTAAATCATAACACTTTATTTTTAATTAAAAATTTAAAATTTAATAAACATGAACTTTGATTTTACTAAGTGAAGTTTTGATATTATTAAATAAAGTGAGAGAAGTTAGATTGGTCTATGCATACCTCGACATTCTCTTTGATACCTTTGAGTTTGAATAGTACAAGCATCGGTAATTGATTTTCTATCAACAACATGTCTCGCCTAATAAAAGGAATAGCATAAAGCTTCCCATGGGGGCCAAATATGGGATCGTCGTTAGAATAATCACTCATGTACACCCGTGCTGCCGCATCATTCCCTGACTCCCGTGCTGCCGCATCACTCCCAAACTCCTGTGTTGCCTCCTGCAATATTTCCAGCATGAAACACCCATCCACAATCATTAGCTGCACAAATTTTTCAGTATTGTCTTGCCACTCGGCCTCGAGCGAGTCGTACGAAGCCTTGAGCTCTTCCGCCACTTCAACCATGGAGTGGAAGATTTTTTGCAAAGACACCGGCGATCTTTTGAGGAAATGGAGGAGAGCGCGTTGCTTGTGATCCTCCATGGGCTTCAGGTGAGGCTTCCCGTGATGGTAGGGCCCGAACGACACCGCTTGGGGCTGGTAGGCTTCCTTCTTGAGGTTAAAGATGAGGGGAGGGAGCTTGTAGATGGACCGCTTCGTCCAGCACTGCTCTTCTTGGCTTTGAGCATTGCTGAGGCTGTCGAGTTTAGCGCTGATGCCGATCACCCACTGGCTCATCTCTCCGCTTGCTCTTAATGTTGTCGGCTCAGTCACTCAGCTTGGTGTCTATAAAGGAAGTGGCCGCCTGGCAGGTTGTCGAGCACTTGGTGTGCAGAAGTTGGGATTATAAAGAGAGAGCCTATATTCCTGACTTGCAATGCTGATACAGCAGCTGCATGTCTTTACTTTCTTTTGGGACCCAAATCCTCCCGTGCATTTATTGTTCAAGCAGAAGCCTAAGCCTTTATTCCACTATTGAATCACACGTTTGATTTTACAATCAGCCTAATATGTTCGATTGAGACTTAATGAATACTATCCACTGCAAAAGGCTTCACCTTAAATCGTTCTATTGATAGTGGAATTTTTCCTTTCACTTGAACCACGAAAGCACAGATTCTTTCTCACCCAATTAAGAAAAAATAACTTTTCATTGCTTTAATTAGCTTCCCATCCTCTCCTCGTGTTTCATGTTCACTGGCCAATCGATCGCCTGACACCCACGCCGTATGGCCGAGACATGGGTTTGGAAGTTCAGAGCAATCTGTATCTCATTATTCATGGGGTAGGCTGGCCTGGTGTCTGCACAGCTCATTGCCCATTTGATATCCCAATGACCAAGCCCAACATTGAAGAGGTTCAACCAATTAGTCCCTTTGGCTAACTCTCCTGCCTGCCATCCATTTGACATGTTATCTCTAAGTCCGTCAGTGGCGCTAGCTCCACGGGCAAGTGGTCATGAGACGTCATGTTTAATTATTAATTTTAACTGTCACATAAAATATCAAAATTTTATGTTCAACGGATAATCAAAATCAAAATTAATTGTGAAAACCCATTAAAATTGGGGTTCATTTGGTTGAATTTTTGAGATATTATATTTTAGGTCTCTTGTAACTTGGTCACATATATCCAACCATATAAATCACGAGTTTAATATTTAAGTTCTTCTTTCTTCTCAAAGTACCCTTTTAAAAAGAGGATACTTTCCAATCTAAACTTGTTTTACAAGGAAAATAAAATCACAATAAATTATGTTCACAAAGTAATGTTTATTTAACATGAAAATGTTATTAATTAAAAGATTATGTTAAATATTATCACACAAATTATTCAAAACACAATACATTAATTTAGTATTAAATGGATCACAA
This sequence comes from Diospyros lotus, assembly GCF_014633365.1. NCBI lineage: Eukaryota > Viridiplantae > Streptophyta > Magnoliopsida > Ericales > Ebenaceae > Diospyros > Diospyros lotus. The sequence continues at coordinate 1,012,954 of NC_068349.1, read as the reverse complement.
TTATTTACCCATGACATCGTAGGCAGTCGACACTGCAGTGAGGGTAAAGAGGATGATGGCGACGATGAGAGAAACAATCGCCCATGGGCTTCTGAAGTAAGTATGAATCAGCATGACACGCCATTTGTGCCATCGCTTCTTGGAGTAGGAAAGGATGCTCATATACACTGTGTTAAGGTGGCTGGATGGATCCATCATCAAATCCTTTGACATCGTATTGAACAAATCGGCCGCAACCTTGTCGCTGCCGACGACACTCTGGATTATCCCTTTGGAGCTTAGCAGGCTGATGTCTCCATCATGGTTGACAATGTTGTCCATGAAGCAGATGAACGAAGTAAATGTCGTGGCTGGCTCCAACGTGGCACCGCTCAAATGCAACGAGGTTCAGGAAGCTCGATTCGGTGGCATCATTGACAACGAATGTTGGGAGCCTTAGGACGTTGCGCTCGAAAGAGATGTCCCTCAGGCTTTTGCCTTTTCTCATCTTGAAGCGGATGCCAGCTTCATTCAACTCCATGGCTGAGCGGACGACGGTGGTGTTGTCGAGTCCTTAGCTGTCCTTTTGCTTCGTAGATTTGCTGGCTTCAGGCTCCTTGTAGAGCAAGCTCTTGCTATAAAAGTACAAGATGTGGAGGCATTTGCCCATTTTTGAGCCAGCAGCGCCAGCGCCATTGCCACAGAATTTGATCAGTATCAGCTTGTTAAAAGTGTCCACGCCTTCTTAGACAAACTATGCAAATTTTATTTTTAATTAAATAAAAATAAATATTACATTAAAGAAAATATTATTTGAACACGGAATTATCAAACTTTTGGTTATATTTGTATATTAATATATTATATTTTTTATCTGCATGAAAGTTATTAAAAATATCACCACTTAGTGTGACACACGACCTATTAGAAAAACAATCATACAATGTCACTCAGATCACTTTATCTAAATTATTTTATCAAAATTAAGTCATAGACCATATCTAGACACTTATTTTTAATATTTTTGTGAAACTCGTGAATTAATGTTCTTGCTGTCTAGATAAAACATTATAATTTATCCCTAGACTCTTTAATTTTTCTATTAAGGTCACCATCTCAAGAACATACTCATGCATAGTACAAAAATTGTCATATTTCACGACGGTCAAAGCACTTTTTAATGTAATAGCAAAATATTTATTAGCAGTCTTAAAATGTTCTTCCACAAATTTCATAAATTTCGTAGAATTATAAATTTTAGGAAGAGTTGTTTTTAAGTTATTTGCAATTGTCATCCCCATAAACATTAGTCTCAATCTGTTCGATTTTTCTCATATTTTATGGAAAATCGTTTAATCATTGTTACTTTTATCAATGAGATTATCAGGTTTTTCAGTTTAAAATGCCAAGTTAAAATTCAAAACAGCTAAGTGAAAATGAATTTGTTCACTCCAATAAAAGAAATTTAATCCGTTAAATAGAGGAACAAATGAAATGTGCACATGCATGAATGCATTGAAACAGTTACAAATACTTACAATTAAAATACTCATACATTAATACTTTGAATCTTAAAATTTCACATAACTTCAATTTCAAATATTCAACATAATATACATCAAAGTTCTCCTTTAGATGATACTAAGATGTACAAAATAATAATAATTGATAATTATATATACACTAATTAGATCTATTTTGCTATCTTTGAATATGCAAAATAAGATTAATAGAACATATTAATTATGGCATTCATATTTGACAATTACAAGAACAGATAATTAATCTTTGGGTTAATCTTAAAGTATCTTATAAAGCAAATTTTAAGTTACCCCAAACAAATATCATGTTTAATGTCATCATCAAATATAAGGTTTATAGGTAATTGAAAATAATTTATAACTCAAAATTTATTTACTTTAAAATTTTGACCACTTTGGTCATTAATAAATTTTTTTTAATATAAATTTCAAGTTATAAATAATAATTTAAATTTTTTTAATGGAGAACTGTTATTAGGTCTGGATTTTGATCGCACAATGTCGAGACCGCGTGGGTCGGAAACGTTATGGGGCGGCTATCAATTGCAGATCTAAACCGGTTAATGGTCCCGATAAATGTGGATCCAAGCCGCTTCACTGGGTCGGGTTACTTGACCGGGACACTTTGATGGGCGGATCCAATCTTTCCGGCTTCTTTCCCCTTTATGGCCGCCGCCGCCGCGCCACCTCCTTCTTCTCCATGTCTTTCATCCGCAAGAGTCATCGCCGACGGCTTTGGCTGCTGGCCTTCCTCCTCCTTCGATCACGCGACAGGGGCTTTCAACGGCCACTTGATGCCGGCAACCAGGCGAAGCCAGATGCGACGGTCGGCTGATCACGACCCACTGCCATGGCGAAGGACAAGGACCAACATGAAACCCAAATCCGATACCAAGGCGAAGGGCTTGAACCGACGGCCGATCGGTGACACGAGACGTAACAGCCACCGTCGGCGACAGAAAAACCTAGCCAAGATCGATGGCCGTCTGATCAACCTCAACAAAATCCAGATGGGATTTATTCTTGTTTTGTTTCGTCATTTGATTTGAATAAACAATTTTGGAGCGAGCTCCAGACTATGCGGCCTCCAGGGGTATTGTTTTCGTTCTTGGTTGCTTGTCAGGACCAGCTTGTTTTGGCTGGACTGTGCAATGGCCCTCGTGGACCATTGTTTAACTCGTGGAGGATTGATGAGGAAAGCATGGATGGAGTTCAGTGAGATAGCAATCGTGCCTCAGGACTTGCTTTATTGTTTGTTTGATAGCAAAGGGGAAGATAAGTTTGAAAGTCTGAAATGTGTTGGACCTAGGTAACCTAATATATGTGTTCAATGAGGAACATCACAGGAACTACCCAGCTTGTGTTTGTGAAATTAGCAGTGATTCTGGTCAGTGCCGTTGGAGGAGGGTTCCCAATTTGCCCGCCCCAGCAAATAAGTTCCACAAGGTCATCAGCTTTTGTTCAACTGTCTTGCTTGATGATATTCTTAAATCACAAGGGCAAGAACTTGGTTTGGAGAAGGCAAATGTAGTGAGGGCAAAGAGGATGACGGCCGCGGCGACAAAAACACTCATCCATGGATAAGTATGAATCAGTATGGCGCGCCATTTATGCCACGGCTTCTTGTTGTAGGAAGCAATGCTCATATGCACCATGCCAAGTTCGCTGTAGGGATCCACTGTCAAATCCTTCGACATCTTATTGAACAAATTGGCAGCAGCCTTGTTGTTGCCAGTGAAGTTGTGGATGATCCCTTTAGAAGTTAGCAGGCTGATGTCGCGATCTTGGTGGACAATCTTGTTCATGAAGTAGAAGAACGAAGTAATGGCGTTGCTGGCTCCAACGTGGCACCGCTCGAATGCAATGAGGTTCAGGAAGGTTGATTCGGTAGTGTCATCGACGACGAATCCGGGGAGCCTTAGGACGCCGCCGTCGAAGGAGATGTCCCTGAGACTGTCGCTTTTGCTCCACTTGAAGCGGATGCCGGCTTCATTCAACTCCGTGGCTGAGCAGGCAACGTTGGGGCTGTCGTGTCTCTGGTTACCCTCTAGCTTGGCAGATTTGGTGAGTGGGGGCTCCTTGTAGAGCAAGCTCTTCCCATAGAGATCCAGGACGTGGAGGCATTTGCCCATTTTTGAGCCATGGCACTACGGCCGCAGAAGTTGAGTATCAGTTTGTTCAAACTCTCCATGCCTTCCTGGATGAACCATGCAAGTTTAATTAAATAAAAATAAAAAAAATGATGTTACTAAGGAAAGTAAGAAAAATGATCAAATTTCTCTATTTATACCATATCATTTTTTTTAATGCCTTTGAGCTTAAATAACGCAAGCATTGGCAACTGATTCTCCAATAACAACATATCTCGTCTAATAAACGGTATGGCATAGAGCATCCCGTGATAACCGAATATGGAATCGTATGCGGAATAATCACTATGAAACTCTGTTGCCGCCACTCGCAGTATTTCCAGCATGAAGCACCCATCCACAATCATTAGCTGCACAAATCTTTCAGTATTGTCTTGCCACTCGCGCCTGAGCGAGTGGTACGAATTCTTGAGCTCTTGTGCCACTTCGACCATGGAGTCGAAGATTGTATCCAGAGACACCAACGATCTACCGAGGAAATTGAGGAGAGCGCGTTGCTTGTGATCCTCCATGGGCTTCAGATGAGGCTTCCCGTGATGGTATGGCCCGAACGATACCACTTGGGGCCAGTAGGCTTTCCTGTTGAGGTCCAAGATGAGGGGAGGGAGCTTGTAGATGGACCGCTTCTTCCTGCATTGCTCTTCTTGCCATTGAGCGTTGCGGTGGTTGTTGAGTTTAGCCTTGATGTCGAACACCCACTTGCTCATCTCTCCGCTTGCTCTTAATGTCGTCGGCTCAGTCACTCAGCTTGGTGTCTATAAAGGAAGTGGGCGCCCGGCAGTTTGTCGAGCATTTGGCGTGCAGAAGTTGGGATTATAAAGAGGGAGCCTATATTCCTTACTTGCAACTGCATGTTCTTTGCTTTCTTGTGGGACCCAAATCTTCCTATGCATTTACTGTTCAAGCAGAGCAGAGAAGCCTAAGCCTTTATTCCATTAATTATTGAATCACAGGTTTGATCACCAACTTAACAATGAAGGAAACTTGAGATGAAGGAAAGATTTGGAATGACTTAGCAAGACTTAGCAAAGAAGGAAATACTTGCAAAGACTTAGCAACGAAGGGAAGACTTCCAAAGACTTATAAGCAAGACTTAGCAAGGAAGGAAAGCCATAACACACACTCACTTCCAACATAAATTTGTGTAATTGATGTATTAAAATTTATATTTCAAATTTTGATTCTTTAAATCACTTTATACAATTTATTATTTTAACTCCTAAAATTTTCATAACAAATTGACATGCCCATGCCCGACCCCAAAGAAAATGTCACAATATTTGGGAGTTTAGTTTGAGTGTCACACAACCATTTTTCTCCATCTATGTCACCCTTGTTTTATTTTCACGTAGGGGTAGATTGGTCATCTCAACCACTTGCTTTGATTGTCACTAAGATTTTAGATAAAGAGAAATTTTATAGGTAACCATCTCTTTTTACTCTCTACAATAATATTCTACACTTGCTCTTTGCAGTCATGCTCAATTACTCTTTGTAGCTATTTTTTTCTTAAATTATTATCTTACACACAACCATCCCACACATAGTCATCCCACAACTTTTTCTCTCAAATCCTAACAAACCAATCAAACCAACAAATGCAACAAATCGATGGTCATGGCGAGATCCACATGGAGAAGACAACAATAGCAAGTGGAAGGCAAAGGGTCGCCACCATAGCGATCGTCAGTGACTCAAACAGACCTTCATTGGCTGCGACCATCGTAGCTGCCCATCACAACAGCAAAATCAAACAAAAAAAAACAAAAGAAGGCAAAATACGAGTGGCCGCCCATTACATCGGAGAAGCCAACAAGACATCGGATCGACAAACGTTATCACCTATCATGTCAAAGAAGACGGCAACATGCCGGAGAACAACACACCCAGACCCCAGGGTATGGGTGCATGCAACGCTCCAGAAACCTTAGGTTAGAGTGTGCTCCGAACCCTAATTTCAGTTTTTGTATTATAATTTTTTTTATTTAAATATATTTTTTGTATTTATAATTTTCATTTTAGGATTTTTTTGTTCTTAAAATGTATTTATACCTTTGTTTATATTTTTTTTAAGTATTGATATTTGACCAAGAAGAATTACATGCCATACGTAATTAGTTTTCTGATTGGCATGTGTTCTGTTGAGGCACACCAAATTTAAAAAAACACTGATGATGAAAAGGAATTCTCTAATTGACACATAATGAATTAAAGAGACTCTAGGTCTTTAATGGCAATCATATGACCTGTAATTCTTCCTGGTCGTTCGCAAATTTGAGCTTTTCATTTATAATTTTTATTTTTAGATTTTTTGTTCTTAAATATATTTGACGTTATTATGTTTTGTAGGCTGCATTGTATACTCTTCATCACATCATATCAACTGGATTCAATTAGAATGTCGTGGATGCGTGAAAACAAACGTGTCTCGAGATATATGGTATCCTATTCATTTTCAGTGGTTCTCATGCAATGACATTGTCACATAGTGATAGTGATGCTGAACCGTTGACATCTAAGAAAATTTAAATTAATATGTAAATTGATATATTTGTCTCTAGTCAAAATTATAATTAAATTTTGATCAATTTTCACTTATGTTTTTTCAAATCATTCTCTTCCTCATCCAACTCCTACCATGTCGTCATCATTTGAGTGTAATCATTCATGGCACAACTCACTTCTACGTAAAAGAAAAGAAGAATAAAGGAAAATAGGAAAAGTAAAGGAAAAAGTGGCTATGATAATGGGTGAGTTGCGGTTACATATTTAGAAGAATAGAAGGTAAAAATGAATTTTTATTTGAAGTTATTTTAATCATATTGAATCCTAATATATATTAAAATAACAGAGTTCTTGTACATAGTTTTTCGTTAAAAAATTGCCTCTAAAATTTGCATTAAATTTGCATGGATTTTTTAATAAAAAATAAATATTATTTCTAAGAAATATGAATAAACAACTTAAACTATTAATTAAGTCATAAAAAATAGTCTTTTTTATAAAATCTTATATTTTCTTTATACCTTATCTTAACCTTAATCTTAATATATATTAAGATAGCAGAGTTTCTACACAATTTTTAGCCAAAAAGTTGCCTCTAAAATTTGCATTAAATTTACATGTGTTTTCTAATGTTATTAATTAATCAAAAATAAATATTTTCGGTCATATCTTCTCATCAATCTCAATCAATAAAAAATAAATATTATTTCTAAGAAATGTAAATAGACAAGTTAAACTATTAATTAAGTCATAAAAAATTATCTATTTGTATAAAATCTTATGTTTTCTTTATATCTTATCTTAATATCTTAATCTTAATACATATTAAAGTAGCAAAGTTCATGCACACGAGTATATGATTTTTGATTTTTTTAAATATAATATTAAGATTTTGTATAACTTTACACATAATTTTTTACCTTTCACTTCAAGCAATATAAATAAATAATAACATACAAATATACATAATTATTTATACATAAAATAATTATAAAATACATAAAATTTTATGTTTTGTATGAATGATAAAGAGAAAAAATATAATTGGAATTATAAATTATTTAAACTTGTTTGAACAGATGAGGGAATTTTAAAAGAAGTCAAACAAGTGAAAGAATAGTGGACAAGAAAAAATAAATTTATTTAATGCAACTCTCATAGACACATTTGGCTTTTCCCTTGTCGCGGAGTGCAATTTTGTTCACCTCCTTTAACGAGGGTAATTTTACCCCCCGTTAGTTTGGGGGGTAAAAAAGTCGTTTTCGGGGGCTGGCTTCACCCATCCGTTCCTCTTTCTCTCTCCTTCTTCCCTTCTTTTGCTCTCGCCGCCTTTCGCTGCACCGCCCCGCCTAACCGCCTTCTGCCTCGCCTCTGCATTGCCTCGCCGCCTTCCGCCTCTGCACCACCGCCTCACTTCGCCTCACCCCGCCGTACCTCGCCTCTGCACCACCACCTCCCGGCTGCGCCACCACCTTGCGGTCGGCAAGACGTGTAATACCCCATGTTCATATGAAGTTGCCACGTAATTTCGAGGAGTTTAGGATACTGAAAAATTGAATTAATAGCAGTTACAAGTACCGAATCAACTACAGGGAGTGTCTCGGGATAGAATTATCTAAGAAAAATGATATGGTTTCGATGAGCATTCCGAGATAGAATTTATAGTATCGAAAGAAATTTGATCGTAAACAATTTTCGGTACAGCAAAAATGCAGTTGCCATTTAGGCTGCAAAACCGAATTGTTGCAAGATGCTCCTGAAAAATTAACAGACCCCTAGGGGGGCTTCAGTTTTGCGTAATGAGCAACCCTTTACTGGTTTCAAGATGAAACAAAAGTCTCGAGAGGACGCAAAGGTAAAATCGTCTATTTCGAGTAAAATTTAAGTTATTAATTATGAATTTTCAGTATTATAATTCAAATTAAATTGAGGTTTAGGGTCGTAGTTGCAATTAGAGAATTGCACAAGTGTAATAGGGATGAAATTGGGGATTTAATGTGTAATTTTCTTAAATTAAAGTGTAATATATAATTTATATATACATATATATATGCATGTGCGCATGTGTGCATGGCCAATTTCTGAGAAACTTTAATAGCCGTGATTTTGGGTTGCAATTGGATGATAATTGCAGCAGGATTTGAGAAAAATAGTTGCAGCAGAATTTAAGGAGATTGGCAGCAAGATTTAAAGGATTATGTAATTAATGATGTACAATATAGATATATATATATACACGCAATGGCTGCCTATAAATTGGCAGCAGTCTTGGCCGAAAGAAGCAGAGCTCCAAGAGATTGGGAGAGAGCGAGAGAGGGAGAGCTGGAAGCAACCAACTTGCAACAGCCATGGCCGCAAGCTCGAGCGGCCATAGCTGACGGGCAACGAGCAGGGCAGCATCGAGGAAGGCAGTTGGGGACGCTGGCGGCGGTGTAGCAGTAAGGGGAGAGCTCGATGGAGACTCGAGAAGCGGCCGGAGTGGCCAAAGGCGGCTAAGCCAGCCGCACAGCAGCGGCGGCCATGGCAGCCGCTGCAAGCAACAGCGGCAGGGGCAGCATGCGGGCGCTGCAACGCACATAGGAGGTTGCGACAGCGGCGGCTCGCAGTGGAAGGCATGGCGCAAGCAGCGGCGGTGGTGGCGTTGGTAGTGGCTCACGGCGGCGGCAGTGGCAGCGAGCTAAAGCTGGTGCGTTGCAGGTGTTCGCGCGGGAAGCAGGGGAGAAAAGAAGAAGAATAATGAGAGGAAGAAGAAGGAAGGAAGAAAGGAGAAAAAGAAAAGAAGGAAAAAGAGAAGAAAAAGAAATAAAGAAGAAAGAAAAGAAGAAATGGTGGCATGGTTGCTGGAGAAGAAGCAGAGGCGCGAAGAAGATGAAGTGGGGAAGAAGAGAAAAGAAAAAGAAGAAAAAATAGAAAATTATATTTTGGTGATATCCCGGAGATTTTAGTGAGAAAAACGGCCCAGACACGCGTTTCAAGGATAGGGCACGCATACCGAGGAAATCAGATATGCTAAATTAATGTGAGTAAAATTTTCTAGAAAATTTTAGAAATTTAAGAATATTATTTTATGAATTTCCGTAATAAAATATTCAAGGAAATATTTTAGAAATATTTAATTTGGATTTATTGAGGAAAAAATAGGAAGAAATAGAGAGAAAATTATAGAAAATGCCAGAAATTTTGGAAAAATAGGTTTTAATGTTTATTTAAATAATTATGGTGATTAGAATGTTTTGAGGCTGAAGTTGAAGAAATTCGTGCAATTTTTTAGATTGACACGCAAATCGAGGCAAGACACAAATATTGAGGTAGCCAGATAAGCTTGAGAAGGTAAATGGTACTCCCCAATTAAAGTTAGTTTTATGAAAATTGCTTGGTTCGTAAATGGTTTATGTTCCTCGAAAATGTTTCACCATATTGACATACCCTAATATGTATCCATCACGTAAACTACATACATGACATGACTATGAAATGCATGAATACACGTTGATATCATTGATCACTCGCATTTGAGGTCGTAGGGAGTACGAACTAGCACTGCTGCTTTACCAAGGGTGCACTCATACACCTAGGCTTCGAAAGAGGTGACCGCAAAAATGGTAGGTAGCATAAGGGGTGCAGTTAACACCTACGATGAAAAATATTGCATACACACATGACATAACATTATGTACTCTTACTTGGATGATTCATCATCTAACTTGGGTTTTACCCCTGTAATATTCAAACGTTCCAGATAGAGATTGTAGCAGATTCGAGGACAAATAAGGCTCGAAATGGCACTTAGCATTGTGCATGAAGAATGAAATGTATGTTATGTAGCCCTTATAATTAAGTTTTGCTACTTTAGATTCTGAACGTTTTGAGGAATGTTGGAGATGTAAGAATTTATGATTAATGTTAAAATATCAGGTTTCGATTTTTGCTTCTGCATTTGATGTGTATAATAATTCTCTTTCAAGATTAATGTATGAGAATTCTGGGACCTATTCGAGGAATGATATGATTTAGCTTTAGTGTAAAAAAAAAAAAATTATTGTCCTGAAATTGTCCCAAGTTATAATGCTCCCGGGAAAGCGGGGCGTTACAGTGAGGCGGTCGACACGAGAGAAGAGGCGGCGACGACACAAGGGTGGCTGGAGAAGAAGAGGAAAGGGGGGAGAGAGGAGAGGAAATGAGGAGACTTGGAGAAGAAAAGGGAAACAAAGATGAGAGAAAAGAAGAGGGGAAACAGAGACGAGAGAGAAGAAGAGAGGGGACCTGCGGGCAGCAGTGGCAGCAGGCGATGCGAAGAGGGGGGCAACGGTGGGGTATGCCAGTGGTGCAAACGGAGGGGGGCCGACAGCAATGCTCACGGCTATGGGGGTGCGACTGCAGTGGCGGGGCGAGGGCCGGTGGTGGGGGGGGTGCTAGTCAGTGCGAGCGACAGAGGGAGGGGCGACGGCCGACGATGCTCGCGGTGGTGGTGGGGCGAGGGGAGCAATGGGCGGTGGGCGGTGCATTTTGGGTGGTGGGTTTGAGAGAGAGAGAGAAAATGAGGGAAAAATAATGGGCGGTGAGTTTGCCTCCATATGGGTTATTTTTTTAACCCTCACTAACGAGAGTTACGTTTACCCACGTTAAAAGGGGTGAACAAAATCGCACTCCTTGTCGCGGGCGAGTGGGTGGGGATAGAATTTTAAAAGAAGTCAATTATTCTAATTAAGTGGAAGAATAATGGACTAGGAAAAATAAATTTATTTAATGCAACTCTCATAGACATATTTGACTTTTCCGCCGGGGGTGATTCATGTTATTTAATTGTTATTTTTAAAAATTTTGGCTTATAACATATTAAAACTTTTAAGAGTATAGTTTGACTTGCTATTTTTAATGTAATTTTGTTTTATTTTTTAAGTTATAAAATGCAAATCAAACTATAAATCATAATATTATAATATTTATTTTTAATAGAAAGATATATTCTTATATCCATCATAATACAATTAACTTATTTAATGATATTAATTTTGAAATTAATATTAGTTGAGGGAAATGAATATTATTTTTATTTTATTTCATTGTTAATTCAAATAAAAATTTATAAATTATTATATAACAGTGAAAAATTATGTTCTTATTTTGATTTTAATTTGTTATCTTTTCAAAAAATTATTAGTTAAATTTTTACTAATATTAATATTAGTAAAAATTATTATGATATGTTTAAATGTAATTTTTAGTTATTTTAGAGTATCATAAAAGTTAAATTTATATTTGTTTAAATAATTTAAATTTAAATGTTTAAATTTCTTAAATAATTTAATTTTTTTAATTATTTAGCGATAGAATATTTCGTCGTTAAATAATTTTAATTTTTAATTATTTTTAAAATTAATTAAGTTAAATTTTTTATTTTTTATTTATTTTATTTATTTTTTAGCTACAGGGTGATCCATTCACTAAATTTTAAATTTTTATTTAATTTTTTTAATTTCTAGAAACGGGTGTGATCCCGTCGCTAAATTTTAATTTTTTATTTAATTTATTTTAAATTTTTTTGCAATGGGTCAAACCTATAGCTAAATTTTAATTTTTTATTTTTATTTTTTAGCAATGGGCATGATCCCGTCACTAAATTTTATATTTTTTATTTAATTTTTTTTATTTTTTAGCTACAGTGTGATCCAGTCGCTAAATTTTAAATTTTTATTTTTTAGTGACGAATGTAATCCCTTTGCTAAATTTTATATTTTTTATTCAATTTTTTTTACTTTTTAATGACGATATAATCTCGTCATTAAATTTTAATTTTTTTTATTTTTTAGCAACGAGGTCATCCTATCACTAAATTTTATATTTTATATATTTTTTATTTTTTATTTTTTGGAGACAGGTATGACCCGTCGCTAAATTTTAATTTTTTTTATTTTTTAATCATGAAATTTTTATCGTTAATTCTATTACTAAATTAAAAAAATATTTAAAAATATTAGCGATAAAATTTCTGATGCTATCGGTCACTAATTAGTAACAAAATAATTGCAATATTAAATTCTGCCACTAATCATTTTTCTTGTTGTAACTCCTTTCCATCTTTTCGTCCGCAAAGGGACAAACACCATGTCGCCATTTGTCTCTCTCTCTCTCTCTCTCTTTTCTCGCTGCCTGCCTGCCTGCCTGCCGCTACTCTCAACTACAACCAAACTCTGATTTGATCCCCATTCCGTCTGTAATCCAACCAGCCAATGGATTGGCCGATTGATGAATCTCATGGAAGGTTTATTCCTCACGACTACTTCTTCTAGATTTATCATTGGCGGCGTTAGGTTCATTGGTGGATTGATCGATATATTTATGCATACCTATAAATGTAAAACATAAATATTTAAATAATTTTTCAATACACAGAAAATTATCGTATCAATTACAGATACATATATATTTAAAATGATATTTTGGCGTTGAATTTTGACATTTTATGTGTCACTCAACGCTAATCATCAAAAAATTAACGATAATTATTCACTAATCAATGCAATCGTACCTAATGGTAATTTTTTAATTATTACTATTGAGTTCACATAAAATATCAAAATTTTATATTCAATTAACATTTATGTATATGCAGGATGACAGCTGGATAGTGAATCTAAATCAAAATTATTTAATTGCAAAACCCCATTCAAATTGGAGCTCATTTGGTTAAATTTTTAAGGTATTATGTTTCAATCTTATAAATAATGGCTCCGTTTGTTGCAACTTAATTAAAGAAATTATAACTTCTAACTTCTTATATTATAGTTTATAAAATTTAAAATAAGTTGTGCACCTATTTGTTGCAACTTCTTAGAAGTTGTAGTTAAATAGTTGTAGTATTTGATATCATAAGCTGTAAAATAACTTATTTTTGTATAATTATCCATAATACCCTTAGTAGTTATATAATGATAATTTAAAAATTAATTAGTGTATATGTATAAGTTTCAAGTTTAATAAAAAAATTAATTAGAGTATAGAGAAAGAGGAAGATGGTGAGAGAGAGGAAGGAATCTGAAAATGGAAATGGCGGTAGAGAAGAAAAATCATGATTGCGTAGACAAGAGGGTAATTCTTTGTTAAAAATAAGGGTAAAATTGTTACAAAAATATAATTATTTAAGCAGAAGTCGTAAAAACTGGGGTACCCAGTTTTAAAAAAACCAGCTTCTACTCCTTCTAAAAGCTAGTAAAACCTATAAGTTAGAATTCTTTAAGTTAAAACAAACACTACATCCCAACTTTTTTAAAACTAGAAGTTAAAAGTTACAAATTTTAAGTTGCAACAAATAATCCCAATGAGTTCAATATTTAAGTTCAACTTTCTTCTCAAAGTACCCCTTTAATTTATGCGAAGGATACTTTTTAAAACTAAGCTTGTTTTACTGGGAAAAAAATAAAAAAACAATACAATAAATTATGTTCACAATGTAGCTTTTCTAAAATAAAAATATTAATAATTAAAAGATAATATTAATTATTATTATTACGCAGAGCACATCTATTAATTATATCTTATTTTTAATATCAAAATGAATTTATTAATTAAATAAATAATTCAAAACACAGTACATTCATTTCGTATTAATTGGATCACAATTATTTAAGCATGAGATCGTAGACGGTGAAGCCAGTCTGCAATATGGTGAGGGCAAAGAGGATGACGGCAGCGATGACAGAAACAGTCGCCCATGGATTTCTGAAATAAGTACGAGTCAGTTCGGCGCGCCATTTAGGCCACGGCTTCCCCCAGTAGGAGGCCATTCTCACAGTCACCAAGTTAAGGTGACTGGAGGGATCTATCACCAAATCCTTCGACATCGTATGGAACAAATTGGCCGCAACCTTGTCGGTGCCAACGAAGTTGACGATGATCCTTTCGGAACTTAGCAAGCTGATGTCACGATCGTGGTAGATAATGTTGCCCATGAAGCAGATGAACGAAGTAATGGCGTGGCCGACTCCAATGTTGCACCGCTCAAATGCCATGAGGTTCAGGAAGGTCGATTCAGTGGTATCATTGACAACGAATTTGGGGAGCCTCAGGATGCCGCCGTCGAAGGAGATGTCCATGGGGCTATTGCCTTCACTCCTCCTGAAGCGGATGCCACCTTCAATCAACATCGTGGCTGACAGGTTGAGGGGGACTATCTGGTTATGGATTCGCTTGAAATTACGTTCAGTGGGTTTGGACCGCTTTACAAGCAATCTCTGTCGATAGAGGTCCAGGATGTGTAGGCTTTTGCCCCTTTCAAAGTCACGAGTGCGAAAGCCGAAGAAGTTGAGTATCAGCATGTTCGTAGAGTCCACGTTATACTGGATGAACCATGCAAGTTTAATTAAATAAAAAGAAATATTATATTATTAATCAAAATATTATTTGGACACCCAATTATCAAACTTTTGGTGATATATGTTATTATATATTATATTTTGTGTCACGTCAATGCACGAACATTATTAAAAATGGCACAATTTAGTGCACAAATATTATAGTATTATAATGCAAGAAATACGTAAAAAGAACTATACACATATATTTGTATAATTTTTTTAAATAAAATATTCAAAGGGTATTATTGAGATTTAAAAAAAATTAATAGACCTTCAAAGGGTATTTTTTAATTTATTGTATCAAATTTTGTAATGACATTATACTTATAAATTAAAAAAAAAAAAAGAAGAAGCTAGATTTAATAGGGAGACCTTTATCATGGCTGCAGTTGTTTTGATATAAAATATTTTATTATCATATTTTGGTAATGTTATCTTTGAAAGGGGCAAGGGATTAAATTACAAGAAAATTATGATAATATATTCAATTCAAGTCATAATAAATCATTAATTGATTAAAAATCAGCATTTAGTTCACTCTATCCAAATTATTTTATCCCAATTATGTGATATTTCTGTGAAGCTCATCTATTAATGTATTATAATTTTTATTATATTAATAAAAAATAAATTATTAAATAAAAATTAATTTTTGTACTAATTTAAGATACATGAATGAATCAAATTAAATTGAATTCTATTTGAGATGATAAATGAACGGATATTCACACAAAGCTTAATTACAAAGAGGGTAATTAATCATTGCAAATTTTAAATAATATTTATTTACTATATCTTATTTGTATTTATATTATTTTATAATTAAAAATAAAACAAAATAAAAAGGTCTCTTATCTTAAAAATGAGACTGATTTGATTGTCATTACCCCCTTAAAAGCAATTCTAGTGATATATGAAAGAGAAAGAAACAATCTGTAGGTTTAAGATTTAGAATTTAATAACATGAGAGGTCATGTTAATTAAATTTTAATCATTGGCCAAGAATTGAGGGTTAGAATTTAATCCGAACTCTTTGATTAAGAAAATATACTTTAATGATGAATTATAAAATAAATTATATGTTAATTTTTTTAATTAAAATAAGAATTTAATAAATATGAACTTTGATGTAACTAAGTAAAGGGAGAAAAGTTAGATTTGTGTATTTATACCTCGACATTTTCTTCAAAGCATTTGAGCTTGACTAGTACGAGCATTGGCAATTGATTCTCTAACAACAACATGTCTCGCCTGATAAATGGCATGGCATAGAGCATCCCATGATAGCCGAATATGGGATCATCGTTAGAATAATCACTCTCAAATGGCTGGTTTGCCACCCGTAATATTTCCAAGATGAAACACTCATCCACAATCATTAGCGTCACAAATTTTTTAGTATCGTCTTGCCACTTGGGCTCGAGCGAGCCATACGAATCCTTGAGCTCTTGAGCCACTTCGACCATGGAGTCGAAGATTTCGACTTGAGGCTTCAACGATCTTTTGAGAAAATGGTAAAAAGCGCGTTGCTTATGATCCTCCATGGGCTTCAGGCGAGGCTCCCCGTGATGGTACGGCCCAAACGACACCGACTGGGGCTGGTAGGCTTTTTTGTTGTGGTCGGATATGATGACGGGAGGGATCTTGTAGATGGACGGCTTCTTCTTGCTCTGCTCTTCTTGGCTTTGAGCATTGCCAAGGTTGTCGAGTTCGGCTTCGAGCACGCAGTGGTCCATCTCTCCGCTTGCTCTTAATGTCGTGGGCTCAGTCGCTCAGCTTGGTGTCTATAAAGGAAGTGGCCGCCTGGCAGTCTGTGGAGCACTTGGTGTGCCGAAGTTGGGATTATAAAGAGAGAAGCCTATATTCCTAACTTGCAATGCTGATAGTGATAACAGCAACTGCATCTTCTTTGCTTTATTGTGGGACCCAAATCTTCCTCTTCATTTACTGTTCAAGCTTAGCAGAGAAGCCTAAGCCTTTATTCCATTAGTTATTGAATCACAGGCTTGATTTAACAATCAACCTATAATATGTTCTATTGAAACGAAGCCACTATCATCCACTTAAACGGTCAAAGGCTTCAACTTAAATAGTTCCTTTCATATAGTGGAATTTTTCCTTCACCTGAACCACGAAAGCACTGATTCGCTATGGTGCATTTGACGGTTAAATGTTTGGCTTAACATTTCAACTTATACGTTATCTCACTAAAAAGCTGCTATAGTAGCGTTTAGCAAAAGTTGGTGCCCCTCAACTTTTCCAAAAAACGCTGATAAGTTGACCAATAAAAATATCAAAATATCCTCAAATATTTTTTACATTTACACGCGTACCCTTTATTACCGTTATATGATACATCTTCTCTTCCAAAGCTCTCTTCTCCCATCATGTTCTCCAAAACCTCTGCTCTACCATTATTGTCGTTGCGCTATCGCCCCTCTGATCCACTGCCTTTACTCTTCTCCAATTCGCTGTTGCTGCCTCCTTTTCCAGATCCGGGTTTGTCGCGCCATCGCCGCCTTTGCTTCCAGTCGGGCCGTCACTAACCACCCATCGTTGTTATCTTATTATCCAGCGACCTCTTTCTTCCAGATTCGTCCCCTTCGGTATATCTCCTTCTTTCGAGGCTATTTGGCTTCATCAATTTATATATATATATATATATACACGTGTGTGTGTTGTGTATTATTTTCTTTTTCCTATATTTATATATATATATTTTATATACATATAAAAAAATATGTTGTGTATTTTTTGTATGTTAAGTTTCTCTCCGTTTCTTTTGTATGTCAAGTTTTATATGTATGTAATTTTTATTAATTTTATATGTATATATTTTTTGTATGTCAACTTACATAAAAAAACTTTCATTTCCGTTTCTTTTTTTGTATGTCAAGTTATGGCAACTCTCTAAAGATAATTATTTAGAAATGATATTACAAAAATTATATATTTAAAGTTTTACAAAATTATATGAGTTTCCAAACATTTAAAAATGATATTACAAAATTATATCTAACGTATTGAAAATCAAATTTCATAAAAATATCTATCCAAACTAAATAATATTAATTAATTTATAACTGCCTACCTGATATTAATTAATTCATTTAAATAATAATATATAAATATATTTATATGTAGTAAGACATTGAATATTTTTAATTGAATAGGTAAGCCACATACAATTGTAAGTATTTTATTAATATTTTATTAATATTTATGTATAATTTATCAACTTATAATTGTAAGTATTTTACATAAAGTATGGAAAAATTAAACTTCAATCCAAAATTTGTGTCTTATCTACATTTAGATTTTGTTAATATTAAGTTTATTTAATTATCAATTAAATAGTCTTATCTAATTTTATAATTTTGTAATATATATCAAATTTATGGATGAAACAAATCCCACATTTTAGAAATAATTTATTTAAATATTAATATTTTAAATGTATTGATAAAATATAAAAATAAATAATTTTTTATAACGTGTCAATATATATATTTAATATTTTTATGCACTAAACCTAAAGTATTGTATTAATATTTTTTTGATAATTATATATAATTTATTAACTTGTAATTGTAAGTATTCTATTAATTAGAAATTAATTTATAATTTATTTGATAAAAATAATATTTTTATACTTTTTAATTATATTATTATTCAGTATCATGTCTATTTTAGTCTTTTTTTCAAGTTCTGACAGCTTATTAGCTTTTACAAACTAAACACATAACTAATAATTGATAGCTTAAAAGCACGTCTATCCAAATACTTCAGTTAAACAATATCAAACTTTTAAGTTAAAAACTAAATCACTTAAAAACTATTGAAAAAACCGCTAAGTCCAGAGCCTCTTAATGTCGTCGGCTCTCGGGCTGAGTCACTCAGCTTGGTGCCTATAAAGGAAGTGGCCGCCTGGAAGCTTGTCGAGCACTTGGTGTGCAGAAGTTGGGATTATAAATAGAGAGCCTATATTCCTCTGCAACTGCATGTTCTTTGCTTTCTTGTGAGACCCAAATCCTCCTCTGCATTTACCGCTCAAGGAGAGCAGAGAAGCCTAAGCCTTTATTCCCTTAATTATTGAATCACAGGTTTGATTTAACAATCAGCCCTATAAGAAACGAAATGAACATTATCCACTTAATCGGTCAAAGGCTTCACCCTAAATAGTTCTATTCATAGTGGAATTTTTTCCTTCACTTGAACCACGAAAGCACAGATTCTTTCTTCCCCACTTAAGAAATAAATAATTTTGTATTGCTTTAGCTTCCCATCCTCTCCTCGTCTTTCATGTTCACTGGCCAATTCCGGCCAAATATATATTTTTGTTCTTATACTCTCGTTCGTGTTTCGTGTTCACTATTTTTCAATGTTTATATTTTTACCAAACCAACCAACCAGCCAGCGGACTTCCCGACCGAATGAAAACCAACTTTCGGGCCGGGATAACGGAAAACCACGTTAACCGACGTGTGAAGCAAACCAAGTCGAAGTGGGGGATTGATTATTTGCAGAGAAGGGGAGAAAGGACTGGATTATTTGTCGGATTGAGGATTGAGCAATGAAGAAAGGTGGCTCCGGCCTTCCCGGAGTAAGCAAAGCACGCGATTGGAAACTTCTTGATTCGCCTACAGAACGTATATGGATGCCTCTGGTAGCTTCAAGGCTCATTCTTTTCTAGAATATAATAGAATTCACCCCACCAGAATCTTTTTTTTTTAATGATATTTGGCCCTATTCCCACGAGTTCATCGGGTGCGCCCAATTCTTCTTCGTGACTACTTCTTCTATGTTCATGCTACATGCCCATCCTCAAAGGCGCCTGGCTGAGAAACGTCACCACTTTGATTCTCTCGGTGCAATCATGTCGTCCGCATGTTCAATCATAGATTTGAATTACCTAGATTTAGTGTTGTTGGCGGCATTAGGTTCATTGGAGAATTGGCCCATATATTTATATGTATCTATAAATTGTCAAATTTAAATATTTAAATAATATTATTTGCATAAAAAAATTATCATATCAATTATAGATATATATATATATATTTAAAATTGTATTTGGACATAAAATTTTGATATTTTCTATGTCGCTCAACATTAAAGATAAGAAAATTATTGACAATTATTCACTAATCAATGATTAATCGTTATGCAATGCAATTGTAATGGTAATTTTTTAATTATTAATATTGAGGGTCACATAAAATATCAAAATTTTATGTTAAAATGTCATTTTTGTATATAAACCAAACTTAATTGCAAAAATCCATTCAAATTGGGATTCATTTGGTTGAATCTTTGAAGTATTGTGTTTCTATGTCTCTTGTAACTTGGTGATATCCAATCTTATATGAGTTTAATGTTTAAGTTGTACTTTCTTCTCGAAGTTCCTTTTTATATAGAGGATACTTTCTAAGACTAAGCCCGTTTTACATATAGGGGAAAAAACAAGAAAAAAATCCCAATAAATTATATTCACAAAGTAATGTTTTATTTAACATAAAAATGTTATTAATTAAAAGAAAATGTTAATTATTGTCGCATACATTTATTATAACTTGTTCATAACATCAAAATAATTCTATTAGCAAATTAAATGATTCAAAACACAATATATTAACTTAGTATTAATTAGACCGCAATTATTTGCCAATGACATCATAGACAGTCGACAGTGTAGCGAGGCCAAAGAGGATGATGGCGGCGACAACAGAAATAATCGCCCATGGGTTTCTGAAATAAGTATGCTTTAGCGCGGCTCGCCATTTATGCCGCGGCTCCGTGCAGTAGGAAAGGATGCTCTCATGCACCATGTTAAGGTGGCTGGAGGGATCCATCATCAAATCCTTCGACATCGCATTGAACAAATCGGCTGCAACCTTGTCATTGCCGACGAGGTTCTGGATGATCCGTTTGGAGCATAGTAGACCGATGTCGCGATCGTGGTCGACAATTATGTCCATGAAGCAGATGAAAGAAGTAATGTCGTGGCCGACTCCAACGTGGCACCTCTCAAATGCAATGAGGTTCAGGAAGGTCGATTCAGTGGCGTCATCGACAACGAATTCCGGGAGCCTCAGGACGCCTTGATTGAAAGAGATGTCCTTGAGGCTATTGCTTTCGCTCCTCCTGAAGCGGATGCCAGCTTCATTCAACTCCGTGGCTGAGCGAACGACGGTTGCGTTGTCGGGTCCCTTGCTGCCCTTTTGCTCGGTAGATTTGGTGGCTTCCTCGCAGAGCAAGCTCTTGCGATAGAGGTCGAGGATGTGAAGGCATTTGCCCATGTTTGAGCTAAGATCACCACGGTCATGGAATTTCAGTATCTGCTTGTTCAAAGTGTCCGCGTCTCCCTGGATGAACCGTGCAAGTTTAATTAAATAAAAAAAATATTACATTAAACCAAATGTTATTTGGACATCGAGTTGTCGAACTTTTGGAGATATTTGTTAAAAATATCACAATTTAGTGTACAAATAACATTTTAGTTAGGCTACATTTGTTTTGATATAAAATATTTTATTATGATATTTTGGTAACATTATCTTTGAAAAGGGAAGGGATTATAATTATAAGAAAGTTATGATAATCTATTCAATACAATTCAAAAGTCAAAATAAATCCTTAATTGATAAAAAAAATCAGCATTTAGTTCCCTCTATCCAAATTATTTTATCACAATTATATATGTCCCTTTATCCAAAAAGTTGAAAAATCGTCGGTAAAATTTTTACCGACGATAATTATAACCGCCGGAAATACCGTCGTCAGAAAAGGTTTTTGGCAGTTGAAAACCGTCAGAAAAAACTATTTACCGCCGTAAAAGTAACCTTTGCCGACGGTTTTGAATAATCGCCGGCAAAATTCTCCCTTTGCCGGCGATTTTAAAACCGCCGGAAAAATTCTGCATTAATATCTTTTAATTTCTAACCCAATCAAGAATAACAATGAATCAATCAGGCCATCTTTTCCCATTACTTGTTCTTCCCCACAAATCCCAGTTACGAACACATGACGCCAATATCTAATCACCTAGGCCTTACTTTCCTCTATGGTTAAAGAAAAACTAAAACTGACAGCCTAAGCAATTACTTTCTTCGCACTGAAAATGAGTCATTTTCCGTCACAGGTCTTCCATGATTGAAAAGAACTCAACACATGGATAGCAATAGAAACGAAGCCACATAAGACACAACGAACAGAACAGACACGGACCTCGGAGATCGGAGAAGGATTGGGTGTGGCAGAAGAGTCTGATAGTAGAGTCGGACTCGGCGACGAATCGGAGGAATTTGAGGATGCTGCGGAGGCCGCGGACTCGGAGGAAGAAGAACTCGGCGCGAGCGTCCTTGAGGCCGGTGCGGAGAGCAAGGGTGACTTCTCTGTACACTCGCTGGCTGTCGAGTGAGTTCACGAGGTCTCCGACAAGCGACGGGAGGCAGCGACGAGAGCGAGCGAGAGAGGGCTAGGGTTTGCAGGGGAGATTTTGAAAGAAAAGAGGGTGAGGGGAAGATTAATTTGGGTGGGGGTGAGGGCTGGGGCAGGGGCATGCGGGGGTATATAAATTATATATCCCTGGCGGTTTTAAAAATCGTCGGGATGGGCCAACATCACCGGCGGTTTTGAAAATTGCCGAGAATTATGTTAAATCGCATGCGGTTTTAATAATCGCCGGGGATTATGGTGTTTTTCCGACAGTTGTTCAAACCGTCGGGAAAAGTTCGCCGACAATACCCCTTTTCTTTGTAGTGTGTGATTCTTTGTGAAACTCATGCATGTATGAATGTATTGTATTTTGCGTTACATTAATATAAAAATAGCATATTATTAAATAAAAAATATTGTTTATATTAATTTAAGATACATGAATGAATTAAATGTAATTGAATTCTATATGAGGCGATAAATGAACGGATATTCATACAAAGCTTAATTACAAAGAGGATAATTAATCATTGCCAAATTTAAATAATATTTATTTACTATATATTATTTTTAATTATATTATTTTATAATTAAAAATAAAACACAATAAAAATGACACTAATTTGGTTGTCATTAGCAATTCTAGTGATATATAAAAGAGAAAGAAACAATCTTTTGGTTTTAAGATTTAGAATTTAATAATACAAGGGGTCATGTTAATTAAATTTTAATCATTCGTTAAGAATTTAATCCTAACACTTTGATTAAGAAAATATATTTTAATGATGAATTATATAATAAATTAAATTTATTTTTTTAATTAAAAAATTAGAATTTAATAAACATGAGGTTTGATGTTATTAAGTAAAGGTAGAGAAGTTAAATTCATATATTTATACCTTGCGATTCTCTTTAATGCCTTTAAGTTTGAATAGCACGAGCATTGGCAATTGATTCTCCAATAATAACATATCCCGCTTAATAAATGGCATGGCATAGAGCTTTCCGTGGGGGCCAAATATGGGATCGTCATCGAAATAATCACTCTCAAAGTCCGACGCCCGCAATATTTCTAACACGAAACACCCATCGACAATCATTAGCTTCACAAAGTTTTCAGTTTCAGTTTCGTCTTTCCATTTGGGGGGGAGTGAGTCGTACGAATCCTTGAGCTTTTGCGCCACTTTGACCATGGAATCGAAGATTTTGTCCAGAGGCTTCGGCGATCTTTTGAGAAAAAGGAGGAGAGCGCGTTGCTTATGATCCTCCATGGGCTGAAGGCGAGGATCCCCGTGATGGTACGGCCCGAACGACACCGCTTCGGGCTTGTAGGCTTTCGTGTTGAGGTCGAAGATGAGGGAAGGGAGCTTGTAGATGGACGGCTTCTTCCTACTCTGCTCTTCTCGGCTTTGAGCATTGCCAAGCTTGTCGAGTTCAGCTTTCATGTCGATCACCCACTGGCTCATCTCTCCGATTGCTCTTATTAATGTTGTCGGCTCAGTCACTCAGCTTGGTGTCTATTAAGGAAGTGGCCGCCGGGCAGGTTGTCGAGCAATTGGTGCGCAGAAGTTGGGATTATAAAGAGAGAGTCTATATTCCTGACTTGCAATGCTGATAGTGATACAGCAACTGCATGTTCTTTACTTAAACGATCAAAGGCTTCACCTTAAATAGTTCTATTCATAGTGGAATTTTTCCTTCACTTGAACCACGAAAGCAGGCACTGATTCTTTCTCGCCCAGTCAGGAAAGAAATAATTTTTATTGCTTTAGCATCCCATCCTCTCCTCGTGTTTCATGTTCACTTGCCAATCGCTTGACAGCCACGCCGTAATATTTATTTTGACATTTTATATATCAATTACAGATACATACATATTTAAAATGGTATTTGGGCATTGAATTTTGACATTTTATGTGTCACTCAACATTAATGATCATAAAATTATCGATAATTATTCACTACCCAATGTAATTGTAATACTAATTTTTTAATTATTAATATTGAGTTTACATAAAATATTAAAATTTTATATTCAAATAACATTTATGTACATACAAGATAACACTTGGATAGAGAATCTAAACCAAAGTTAATTGAAAAAAACCCATTCAAACTGGAGTTCATTTGGTTAAAATTTTAAGATATTATATTTTTGATTTATTATAATTTGGTAATATTCAATCTTATAAATAATAAATTTAATATTTAAATTCTACTTTCTTCTCAAATACCTTTTTACAGAGAGGATACTTTCTAAAACTAAGGTTGTTTTACTGGAAAAAAAATTACAATAAATTATGTTCACAGAGTAGCTTTTTTAACACAAAAATATTATTAGTTAAAAATAATGTTAATTATTATTACATAAAATACATGTATTATATATTATTTTTAATATCAAAATAAATTTATTAATTAATTAAATAATTCAAAAACAGCACATTCATTTAGTATTAATTGGACCAAAATTATTTACGTATGACATTGTAGACAACAAACAGAGTCTGCAATCAGGGTGGATCTAGGAGGGGGCAGGCACGGGTTGCAGCCCGTGCCCGCTCTAGCTCTCCCCCATATCTGTCATGGAATCTGAATCATTGGAGGCTGAAAGTGTCTCTGGATCTAGGGGTCAGCCCTCCCCAGATCCATCACTAGATTTGCCCATGTCTGCAATGTAGGGTTGTAATTGGCTCAAGATTCACTAAGCTCATACTCGAATTGATGAGTGATGAGTCACCGTATGAACTCGAGACAGCCTATGGGTAGGGTCAGGTGGACCCTCCCCCGCAATTTTTTAAAAAAGTGGATCTGTAGGTCTAAAATTTTATTTTTTTTCAAACCCACACCCCAATTGGCCAACCCAAATATATTATCAGCCCAAATCTACAATAAATGTAAGCACCCCCGCCCAAATATCCCAACTGCTCGGACTATCCGAACGGGAGTACTTACGGAAGGGAAAAAATGAGACACAAGATAGAAACTACCCTCGCATGCATACACAAAAATAAGAACAACGGAAGCAAAATTGAACACCTGCATGCACTACGGGTACCCCGCTAGCACAATGGTCACATGATAATTAAATAAACACAGACTCCTGTGCCGACATACACGAGACTCGAGGAAATACCTGGCACAGTACAAAAATAAGATAATAGACCCTACACAACCATCAAAGTTGATAGAGATTGACGGAACTGCCTGTACACCATACCGACTCTACCGCTAAAAGCTGATTCCCTTGCCATGGTCCACGCTGGCACTACCTGGAATGATGGAAAGCAAAGTGAGTCGAGAGACTCAACAAGCATGAAGAAAAGAAAGGCTGAAGGCTGAACATAACCAGAAAACTCTCCCCAAAATAAACCCCCAGGTACACACAAAGCATGAAACGCTACAACACATCAAAATAGCATAATAAAACATATATCGGTCCTTGGGGCCCACACAAGACACACGGCACCCAAGTCCCATACCAACATGCCGTTGCCCTGAAAGGCAACATAAATCTCCACAAACCTGCGCCCGCGATCCCAGGTCGATACTCCCGTCACCCGTAACCATGTCGGTACTCCCGACAACCGAGCCATAGGCTCCCTCGGAACGGTACTCCCGTCCGAGAACTATATACTACCAGTAGCCATGCAATGCACATAAAAATGCAATGGCGTAATAAACATCAACGTGACACACTGGCGCCCATACATCCAGGTATCAGACCATGCCCCGCCCACATAGTAAACCACACGCCATGCATATGTCCGCGCTGGATGCAACATAGCCAAGCTAGAATGTCCGTGTCCAAGCATACTCAATAAATGAATATCTCAACATGCATCCCGTACCCATGTGCATATCAAATCATGAACAGTAATACAATGTATCTACTCATGCAATAAATCATATACCGGTAGAGCTAGTCAGCAGTGCCCGGCACCGGTCAACGCCCAGTGACTAGGAGTGTCCGCCTGACGGTCCACTTCAGGGCCGTACAATAGTCTACCCCAACGTCACCAAACAGTCGACCCCTACCCTACTGCTCAATAGCTCTAACCGAATCATAAATAAACTCAAGAAAACCGTAAATAAACCCGCACGTCTAGGAACCTAGTTCCCAAACTGGATTCGGTATCATTCCAAAAGGAATGGGGGCGATACAAACCCTCGTGGGCACTCAACAAATAAAACTCTAGAAGTCTCGGATTTAATTTAAATTAAAACAAATAAATAATAATTTAACAAATAAGGTTAGGTGCTGTTATATGTATTTCCCGCATCACCCCGCATGGGCCAGACTCGATCCGATAGACCGGCCCAATCACCCAAGGCCGAGAAGGCCCGGACGACCTCGTCAAGGAAGGTCCAGCCCCCACCAAAGATCCGGAACTCGTAAAGCGAGCATATGGCGAGTTCCCGGTAATCCCCCAACGAGCTCGGAGCAATCGACTAACGAGCTCTTGAAATATCCTCCAGATCGCTGGACCATCCAGGTCGCTCGCCCAAAACCTCCAGCTCGCATGAGTGGCAAAGCTGCTGAAAAGTCAGAGGTAGGGTCCGATCACTTTATCTGTAACAGCCCATGCCCCTCGTAATGAGGATCCCACTCCCGGTCTTGCGAAGGGGGTAAGAACTTTCTGTCCCCCATTATACAAACACTGTATTTTTATATATTATCTAGATTGTAAAAGCCCCTCAAGATAAATGGAAATCAAAGAGACCATGAGGGGCAAGAAAAGACGAAAGAGAATAATCAGATACCGCCACTCTGGGAGAATAATCAGAGGGCGGCCGTGGATTAGGCATCGTTCTGGCCGAACCACGTAAAAGATTCTGGTGTACACGCTTGGAACTTTGGGGGGAGGGGTTTTCTTCCTTCCTTCTCGGTATTTTTGGATTGACTCACCGCGGCCCAAAACGAATCACGGTCGGCCGAAATCAAACGTCGACATTTTGGCGCTAGAGGAAGGGGCCGCTCTGATCAATAGCCATGGCTAGAGGAAGGCATACTAGAAGTTCCGAGGCGGCGGTCGACCCACCTGAAAATCACCACGACCGACCACGAGACTTACCACCAAATGGAGGACCTGTTGCCCCGACAGCCGATACTCCTTTGCCGCCGCCCGCCGGAGACGCTCCCGGCATACCACCACGGGTCCCTGTCCAACCTACTGTCCAAATCACTGGGACAGGGACGATCCGGGACTGGCAGCAGCGCCAGGAAGCATTGGAGAATACGGTAATGCAACTCGCTGACGCGGTCAGAATTCTGGCCCAAGCTCAAGCACGGGCTGTCCACGACCCACCGGCGTCGCCTCGCAGGGTCCGCCAACCGCGGGAGGAGAGACACCCGCCCGCGGAAGAAGATATCGGGGATAACTATCCGTCCCCAATTCACCGCTCCCCAGTCCGAGAAAGAAGCAGGCGATCGCAAGCCCAGCAATCAGTAGGACCGGACTCAACTGTGGAAGAGCTGTATCAGAGGGTGCGACAGCTGGAGGAACGACAAGGAGTCCGCAGCCAGAATAATGGCCGTGGGGATAGGACGCCGTTCGCCAGAGAAATTGAGCTCGAACCCCTGCCCCGGAGGTTTAAGGTCCCGAGCATGCCACAATATAATGGGGACAGCGACCCCTATGATTACCTGGATGCGTACAACGTGCAAATGGATTTACAGACAACCAGCTCGCTGGCTAAATGTCGCGCCTTCCCAGCAATCTTAGGAGACATCCCCCGAGCTTGGTTCAGGAGCCTTCCGCCTCGTAGCATCAACAGCTGGGAGGAGTGCCAACAGAGGTTCCTTAACCAATACAGGGCTCTAAGGAGGTAGCTCGCGCCACCTTGCCACCTCGCCACCGTATTCCAGAAAGCAAACGAACCATTAAGGGATTACATCGCCAGGTTCAGGCGCGAGGTGAGCAACGTCGAGGATCCCTCGGATGAAAGTATCCTAACGGCGATCTCCGCCGGCCTCCGAAAAGACGGAAAGCTCTACGAGAGCATCTACCGAACCCCGGTCAAAGACCTGGGGGAATTCTATGAACGAGCTTCCAAGGAAATCCGATGGGAAGACGCCTTCGGGACGAAGAAGCCCGTCGGGTCGAGAGAAGAAGTTGGGGGCTCCAGCCAGAATAAGAGAAGGCACAACGGAGATGCCACAAGAGAAGCTCGGGGGGAGCGCTCGAGCAATGAAGTGTTCAAGCGAGCTCGGAAGGCAGAGGGAGATGAGCGACCTCATAGATCACAGCGCTTTGACAGCTACTGTGCCCTGTCAGACCCCCAAGAAAGGATCTTCGCCATCGAAAAGAACAAAGAGGAATTCGGGAAGCCCAACCCGTTAAGAACCCCAAACAAATTCCGAAACAAAGAAAAATTTTGCGCGTACCACAACGAGGCGGGTCACAACACCTCGGAATGCTGGGCCCTAAGGGACGCCATTGAAGATCTGATAAGAAGAAGTCGCTTGAAAGATTACGTGGTGCGGCCGACTAATCAACCAAGCCAGCCGCCGGTGCAGCAGCAGCCTCCCACCGATGACGACCAAGCACCGGCTGTACGAACCATCTACACGATCCATGGCGGGCCCCACCTCGCTGGTTCCTCCCACAAATCCCGCGACAAATACATACGAGAGGCCAACCATGTCTTGCTAGCGAGATCGGGCGAATAGCCGGTTCCCGCGAAGCGGCCTAGGGGTAACCCAATCCCAGAGAAGATGTTTTTCTCGGAAGAAGACGCCAGAGACGTCCATTGGCCGCACAACGACGCACTCGTTATACGAGCCCAGGTCGGCAACTCCGAAGTGCGGAGGATAATGGTGGACACGGGCAGCTCGGTAAATGTAATGTACAGAGCATGCTTCGATCAGATGGGTTTGGGACCGGAACAGTTGAGTTCGTCCCTAGAGCCACTCTATGGGTTCACGGGAGACGCAGTGATTCCCGTCGGTCGGATCAGCCTTCCCCTCACCATCGGGGATGCGAACCGCCAGGCCACTACTTTGGCAGAATTCCTAATAATTGACTGCCCCTCAGCATACAACGTCGTACTCGGAAGGCCGGCGATGAACGACCTGGATCTAGTGACCTCAACCAGGTCACTTACGGTGAAATTCCCGACCCCCGACGGTGTAGGGTGTGTACGAGGCGAGCAGCACCTCGCAAGACGTTGCTATGAGGACGCCCTGAAAATGGGAGCAAAGGGAAAGAAAGTAAATATCATCGCAAAAGTCGGCCCGCGATCAACCGGCCGATGGGAGGACCTGGATCCACGCGAGGTCGACTGCGAAAAGCCCACCGGTCCCATGGAAGAGCTCGAAGATATCTCAGTTGGCGAGGCAGACGAGGAAAGGCACCTCAAGCTAGGCAAGAGTCTAGCCCCCGAGGTAAAATCCCAACTTACAGATTTCCTTAAAGCTAACCTTGATGTATTCGCATGGAACCACGAAGATATGGTGGGAATCGCCCTAGAAGTCATGTCACACAGGCTCAACGTAGATCCAGGCTACAGGCCAGTGCGCCAGAAGAGGAGGCCAATGACTCCGGAGCGTTATACCGCTCTTAAAGAAGAAGTGGACAAACTCTTGGCGAATAATTTCATCAAGGAAGCCCACTATCCGGTCTGGGTGGCCAACCCGGTCCTAGTAAAAAAGAAAAACGGGAAGTGGAGGACCTGCATCGACTTCACCGACCTGAACAAGGCCTGTCCTAAAGACAGCTTTCCCCTCCCCAGAATCGATCAGCTCGTGGATGCAACGGCTGGTCACCGCCTCCTCAGTTTCATGGATGCCTATTCAGGCTACAACCAAATTCCCATGAACCCAACGTACCAAGAGCACACCTCGTTCATAACCGACCGGGGGCTCTATTGTTACAAGGTCATGCCCTTTGGATTGAAGAATGCTAGCGCGACCTACCAGAGGCTGGTCAATACGATGTTCGAAACACTGATCGGAAAAACCATGGAAGTATACGTTGACGACATGCTGGTAAAATCCGAGCAAGTGACGGACCACGTTTTCGATCTAAGAGAAACGTTTGGAGTCCTCAGGAAATATCGGATGAAGCTCAACCCACTCAAGTGCGCCTTCGGTGTAGCCTCTGGAAAATTTCTTGGGTTTATGGTAAACAACAGAGGCATTGAAGCCAACCCAGACAAAATTAAGGCTCTGCTCGACATGAGGTCGCCTATAAGAAAGAAGGAGGTGCAAAGCCTCAATGGTCAGGTCGCGGCTCTGAGCCGTTTCATTTCAAAGGCAACTGACAAGTGTGCCCCGTTCTTCGAGCTTCTAAAAAAGGAGAAAGACTTCAGATGGACAGAAGAATGCGAGTTCGCATTCCAACAACTAAAGGA
Organism: Diospyros lotus; assembly: GCF_014633365.1. Taxonomy (NCBI): domain Eukaryota; kingdom Viridiplantae; phylum Streptophyta; class Magnoliopsida; order Ericales; family Ebenaceae; genus Diospyros; species Diospyros lotus. The sequence continues at coordinate 982,633 of NC_068349.1, read as the reverse complement.
GTACATGCGACGGGCCCCACTGCTCGCCAAACCTAAGGAGGGAGAGAGGTTGACCTTGTACTTAGGAGTATCCCAACAGGCTCTCAGCGCGGCCCTCGTTCGGGGGGAAGAAGGGGTGCAGCACCCCATTTATTACGTCTCCAAAAGCCTAATCGATGCAGAAACAAGGTACGCACCAATCGAAAAATTAGCTTACTGTCTAATAGTGGCGTCAAGGAAGCTGCAACCCTATTTTCAAGCTCATGAGATCGAAGTCCTGACCAAATACCCATTGAAACAAATCCTCCAAAAACCGGATACCTCAGGCTGTTTACTAAAATGGTCTATTGAGCTCGCTCAGTTCGACATAAAGTACAAACCAAGGACGGCGATAAAGGGTCAAGCGTTGGCAGACTTCATTGCCGAGTTTACTGGGCCAATTGACGAAGAGCCGGAAAACCTGAAAGGACCGTCCTGGGAACTATACGTCGATGGATCATCGAACGAACAAGGAGCGGGAGCCGGGGTTATGCTAATAAGCCCCGAAGGTCACAAAATCCTCTGCGCCCTGAGGTTCGGTTTTTTAGCCACCAATAATGAATCCGAGTATGAAGCCTTATTAGCAGGACTCCGCCTGGCAAAGGAAATATGAGCTGAATTCTTGGAGATCTTCAGCGACTCTCAACTAGTTGTCAACCAGGTACGGGGAGAATACTAGGCCAGAGACACGAAGATGGCAGCATACTTACAGAAGGCACGCGAACTTTTAGCCACTTTCGAAAAATATGAAATGCATCAAATCCCCCGTTCCCAGAACTCTCATGCGGACGCTCTGGCTCGCCTAGCAACTGCCCGGGACGCAGAATTCTTGGGGGACATACCTGTCGATTTCTTGGCCACCCCGAGCACAGAACAACGAGATGAAACGCTACTGATCACGGTGCCCCAAAACTCATGGATGACGCCCATCTTGGAATATCTGCAAGACGGGAAACTACCGGAAGACAAGCTGGAAGCACGTCGCCTGCGAGCTCAAGCCGCCCGATATTGCATCTACGATGAAAGACTGTACAAGAGGGGATTCTCAGCCCCACTCCTGAGGTGCATTGACGGCACCGATTGCCAGTCTGTGCTAGAAGAAATTCATGCAGGCCACTGCGGTAATCATGCAGGGGCACTCTCTCTGGCACAAAAGGCCCTCCGACAAGGGTTTTATTGGCCCACCGTGAAGCAAGATGCCATAGAGACGGTCAAGAAATGCGAGAAGTGCCAAAGGTTCGCCAAGGTTCCGCGAGCTCCGCCGGCTTACCTGCAGCAGATGAGCAGCCCTTGGCCCTTTGCCATTTGGGGCATAGATCTAATCGGGCCGCTGCCCACGGCTCGCGGAGGATGCAAACATGCCATAGTGGCAGTTGACTACTTTACCAAATGGGCAGAGGCCAAAGAGCTCGCACAGATCACCAGTGCGAAGACACAAGCTTTTACATGGGATAACATAATCTGCAGATTTGGAGTGCCACAGCAAATAGTAACGGACAACGGAACCCAATTTACCAGCGAGCAATTCATCCAATTCTGCGAGTCAATGGGGATTCAAAAGAGTTTCACCGCCGTTGATCACCCCCAGGCCAATGGGCAGGTCGAAGCAGTCAACAAAATAATCAAGCAGACCCTGAAGACAAAGCTTGAGGCTAGAAAGGGGGCTTGGGTGGATGAACTGCAAACAGTGCTATGGACCTATCTAACAACAGCCCGAAGCAGCACTGGAGAAACCCCATTCTCAATGGCGTATGGGTCGGAGGCTATGATCCCCGCTGAGAATAAAGTGGCCAGCCACCGAAGGGCCACCTTCAGCTCAGATCGCAATAACGAGCTACTGGCGGCTAATCTGGACCTGCTCGAGGAATCAAGAGATGTAGCTCGCGTGAGGATCGCCATTTATCAACAAAGAGTGGCACGATACTATAACAGGAAGGTCCGAATCCGACGTTACAACGTCGGAGATCCGGTACTACGCCTAGTACTACCAGGAGCACGGGCGGCAAGCGATGGCACCTTAGGGCCTAACTGGGAAGGTCCATTTATCATCAAAAAAAATTTGAATAACGGAGCATATCATCTGGCAAACATGGACGGTCTCCCTCTCCCACGAGCTTGGAACGCAGAACACCTTCGTCCTTACTTCAGATAAATGTAATCGTTCTTGCCTATGCTCCGTCTTTTTCATTACGAATGACTTTCATGATTCTGGTCAGAATTTATGAACTTTCATTACACTTTATTCTTATTGGTATTCGATTGAATGCCCCCGTAACGAGGGGTCGAGAAGCCATGGTTTGCGAGCTGAGGCCTAAATAACCTAGCCGCGGCGCTACGGTCAACGGCTTAACCGAGCATTCACCTTGGTCCCTCCCTCAGGTCGTGGTTTGCGAGCTGAGAACCAATCATCTTGACTTTATGTCATGGTTTGGAACCTACTGAGCAACCACTTCCACAAGTAACCCCGAGCTTGGGTTCGCTAGCCGAGGTCCTTTTATCTTGGCTTAAAGCCATGGTCTGCGACCTACCTGGGTGTTCCCTCTCAGTTCAAATAAAACTTGTAGAAGCCACTGGGTGTTAGCTGAGGACGTAACGCGACCTACCTGGACACATATCCCGGCCGTACAAGTCAAACGAAATAACAAGCCATGGTGTGTTAGCTGGGGTCACTCTATGACCCGCCTGAACATATAACTTGGTGCTACAGGCTGCGCTTTCACTAGCTGGGGTCCTCCTATCTTGGCTTAAAGCCATGGTCTGCGACCTACCTGAGTGTTCGCTCCCAATTTATTGAAAACTTATTAAAACCTCAACATGCCGGCCGAGGCCATGGCATAAGCTCATACCCTAGCAAACTTTGCGTATTGGACCCTATCAGCTGAGGTCCGTCTTAACTTGGCTAAAAATAAAGCATTCGCGACCTATTAGGCACACGCCCTATAACGAGCTTCTCAGCCACCGCATGTTAGACAAGATCACAAGGCCGTCCGACTTTACATATATCTCGGGAAGGCTCTCGTTATTTCGTCAAAATATGCCGAACGGGGTTTCCTGGAAATTGCCTAGGTATGAGTGTTCGCGCTGATTATTACAACTATCATCAACGAGCTAGTTAAAGAGCGTTAGTCTACGAGCTGATAAAACTCCGGATCTACCTGGACCTATGTTCGAACAGTTTATTATCAAGTTACATACTCAAAAGTTCCTTATCAGTGGTCCTTTCAAAAATACGGGAGCTTTGTTGAAGAAATTTCAAGTTATACCGTGAAGAAGTTACTTTCAAGTCATGATTCAAGAATCGTCATCAAAGATAACTTGAATTCGCTAAGAAATCTGAGGCAACGTGCACAAAATGCCAATTTTTTATTATGAGATGAAGGTCACATTACAAAAAAAAATAAAAAATAAAATAAAATACATGTGGGAATCCTAGCTAAGAGGGGCGTTTGGTTCTGCAGAATCAACCTCGACAGGGCGAGCTTCAGTAGGTATGGTCGGCTGGAGATCGACCTCGACAGTCCCGGCTGGGAAAACCTCGGTAACCTCCACAGGAGGCTCCTTGGCAGTCTCACCAGGCTGAGCCGCGGCGACCCCGGATAGCTCGGCCCCGACCTGAGGAGCTTGCACTGCGACCAAAAACGAGTCAAGGGGACTGGCATCATCAGCATCCTCCGCGGCCTCGGCAGCATACCGAGCCACCTCCTCGACAGCCTGCGCACCGAAGAAGGAGAAATCCATCTCAGGATGGTTCACCCAAAGGGTGTACAGAAATGCCGAGCAGGTGTCGGATCTGGTCTCCCTACGAGCCACGTCCATCCGCTCTCCGACCTCCGCCCTTATATCGTCAATGGTCCTCTTGGCAAGCTCCTCGCATCGGACGGCACGATCATCCGCCCGTGTCCGCTCCTCCTTCGCCGCCCTAAGCTCTGCCTCGGTTGATTTGAGTCGCTCCTCAGCCCTCCGCAACTCCGCCTTCGCTCCATTTAGCTTGCCGGTGAGCCCGGAGTTGGCTTGCTCCCACATGTTCTTCGACCTGCGAAGCTCCTCGTCGAGATCTTTATTCTTCTGGATCTCCATCCTCAGACGCGTCAAGCAACCCTCCACCTCCTTTTGAGTGGCAAGAAGCTCGACCTGGAGATCTCTCTTCTCGTCCGAGAGCTTCGTTATTTCGGCCTTTTGGGCGTTCTTCTCGTCCTCAAGCTTCGCGATTTCGGCCTGACGGGACATGCTCACCGACTGAAGCTGCTCCTCAAAATCTTTGTACTGAGCTCGGAGCTTCACGGCAGCAAGAGAAGTCTGCAAAAGAAGAAATGTTAGGTCATTAAAAAAGTAGGTTAAGAAACCAAGGTACGAAGAATTCCTACTTACCACCAGGCTGTGACGGGCGACAAAATCACAAAGGGGGATTCCCTTTAACTTCGGGTCGTCAAGGGGCTTCGAGTTCGGACCCAGGAAATCGGGCACGGAATCCAGGAGGGGACCAACAAAGACCCCTCCTGGCAGGGCCTCCACGGCCAGCTCCTTCTCACGGACCCTGACCCGTTTGGCCCTGATATCCTCCCCCTGTTGCAGCTGGTCCGATCTCCGTTTCGAGCTGGCAGCAGGAGCGTCTCGAACCTCCACTGCGACCTCCTTCCCACGGGCTCCACTCGAACCATGGTCTCGGGAGGCAGGGGGCCGATGCCCCAACTGCAGATGAGCTTGCTTTGACTGTTGGGGCTGACGGGGCAGTGTTCTTTGCCGCTGCTCCTGCTGCCCCCCCCGCGACTGCTGGGTTTGCTGCTGCTGGGGGCGTGATTGCGGCTGCGGCTGCTCCGACCTGCCATCCCGCGAGCTATAGCTCGGGGTTATGGAGGACGTAGTGCTCGACCTCGCCCTATGACGCTTCGGTTGAAGGAGCTCGAGATCAACCATATTATCGTCTTGGTCGGCTTCCCCTCTTGAACTGTTCGTCTCAGCGAGCTGTAAGCCGGAAGAGAGAACCTCCGCACCCAAGTCCCTGAAATGATCTCCCTCGATAGTCTCGGTGCCAAGAGGAGGGGCGAGCTCGTATTCGCGAAGTAGCTCGTCCGAAAGTTCAAGAATCTCCGAGCTCGACTCCGCAGCCATAAGTTTGCCAAGGATATCAGTCTCCTCGGCCGATAAAATCTGTTTCTTCCCCCCAAAATCTGCATCAAAGCATGAGCAAGTTAAAACAAGCACTTTCGGAACAAAGGAAAGATTTGTGAGAGCTCATCTCCTCTTACCAGGGGTCAGTGCGAAGCTACAATTCCTAAGTAGAGAAAGGGAAGGGCAAGACACGAAGAACCAACTGGACTTGTAATCGCCCACGTTGGACTTCCCCTTTGCTTTACCCTGAGGAAGGGCGGCCTTGTACGGAGAAGGACGAGCCGCCAGGTAATACAGCCCGTCCTTGGCGTTTTTGAAAGAAAATAAAAATCTTATCAGTTTTGGCGAAGGGAGAGGAAGTTTATTTATAAGGAATAAAACGGGCAAAGAAGTAAGTTGGGCATACAAATTCGGTGTTAGTTGGAAGGGGGCGAGCTTGACGTTGTTCAAGAGGGCGATAAGGTACGGAGCTATTGGGAACCTAAAGCCAGACTCGAGGTGTTGGGGGCTAATAGCTATGAAATTGGCTGGCGGGTAGGCTGCATGGGAGCTCGATGCAGGGATGTATATTCGGCAGGTCCTGGGGAGACGAAACTCCTGAGCACAAGTCATCACCTCGTGAAGCTTGGCCTTGGACGAGAATCTCTTGAAGACCGCAAGATCAGCACTCCCACCAGCGATCTGATCTTGAACCTTCAGCTCGGTTTCCCGAGAGGTCGGGACGGCGACCTCCCTGCACCCCGAGCTCGCACCCCCAAGATTTTGGCCCTCCATAATGAGACAATCTTTGGAGCTCGAAGTGTCGTTTTCTCCTACGATATAATTGCAGCGCTTTTGACCTGAATTTCCACGGTGTTGGTCGGACATCTACAAAGGAAAAGAGAGAACAGTCAGGTCGCAAGTCGCGAACCAGATCTCAAGAAACTAGAAGAAAAAACCCTAAAACGTCCCCTAGGTCTTCCAGGCCGAGCGCTTCGCAAAAAGGGTAACGCCTAGGGCGGAGGGGCTGCAGCCGCAAGCCCGGTGTTCCATGAAAAGCTAATCCTAAGGTCATTGGACCCAAAGGCCCAGCAAACGACAAACCGAATCGTGCCATTTCTCCAAAAATGAGAACGACATCGATCGACGAAGCCAGAGAAACCACCGACGGCTAACCAACGGTGGACGGCCTCACAAGAAGAAGAAGAAAGTCACGACAAACTTACCTAAAAGCTGCGCTTGACGACTGAATGGGGACTCGTACCAAGCACCGGACAAGAACGACAGACGTCTGGAAGCACGGCGATAACGGAGGCCTCGAGAGAGGAAAAAGAAAGCAGGGAGGCAAAGGTTTGAGGGAGTTTCAAAATAGCGTGAAAGAAGAAGCGGGTGGACACTCCCCACTATTTATACTGACGGCCTGGTCCATCCCAACCGTCGGATCGAATGACGACTTATCACATGCTCCGCATCCAGCGGCCGCACAACAGCTTGTGGGTCCCACGAGTGTAATCATGCGCAGAAATGGGGAGGGGGCGGGCATTAAATGCGCTGCCGACAAAGCGTGCTGCGTGGAACGACGAGACTTAAGGTGATTGGACAGAAGTCGGAGGGATGGAAGAACAGCTGGCACGCGTCAGTTCCCAGCACGAAGATCGTGCCGCGAACTGGGGGGCTTATGTTATATGTATTTCCCGCATCACCCCGCATGGGCCAGACTCGGTCCGATAGACCGGCCCAATCACCCAAGGGCGAGAAGGCCCGGACGACCTCGTCAAGGAAGGTCCAGCCCCCACCAAAGATCCGGAACTCGTAAAGCGAGCATATGGCGAGTTCCCGGTAATCCCCCAACGAGCTCGGACCAATCGACTAACGAGCTCCTGAAATATCCTCCAGATCGCTGGACCATCCAGGTCGCTCGCCCAAAACCTCCAGCTCGCATGAGTGGCAAAGCTGCTGAGAAGTCAGAGGTAGGGTCCGATCACTTTATCTGTAACAGCCCATGCCCCTCGTAATGAGGATCCCACTCCCGGTCTTGCGAAGGGGGTAAGAACTTTCTGTCCCCCATTATACAAACACTGTATTTTTATATATTATCTAGATTGTAAAAGCCCCTCAAGATAAATGGAAATCAAAGAGACCATGAGGGGCAAGAAAAGACGAAAGAGAATAATCAGATACCGCCACTCTGGAAGAATAATCAGAGGGCGGCCGTGGATTAGGCATCGTTCTGACCGAACCACGTAAAAGATTCTGGTGTACACGCTTGGAACTTTGGGGGGAGGGGTTTTCTTCCTTCCTTCTCGGTATTTTTGGATTGACTCACCGCGGCCCAAAACGAATCACGATGGGCCGAAATCAAACGTCGACAGGTGCCAAATTAGAGTAAGGGAGGTGATAAAATATAGGAAATCACTGGGTCTTTTACGGGAATTAAAGATCAGGAAGAGAGGGTTGGGAACTTGCCTTTACACGGCCGTTCCTTACTTTTCTTGCACACCCGCTACGAAGTAAAACGCTCACTGGCAATAAATAAAATCGCAGTTTTAGTTAAAATAAATCTACCGTGTAATATTAATAATTTAATCATCTAAAATCCCTCATAAGCGCACCACAATAAAATCCCAATAAGTCTCATATTTATTTTAAATTAAGTCACGCTAATAAAATCCTCGAAGCCAACTTAATAAATTAAATTTAAATCTATCAACTCAATATTTCATATTTAATAAACGGGCCAAAACAAACGAAGGGAGGGTATAAAATATGAGAAATCACAGGGTTTCTCACAGGAATTAAAGAACACGAAGAAAGGGATTGGAACTTGCCTGAAATTAGCTGCTTTCAGCTTCTCTTGTACTCCCGATGTGAATTAAATCATTTTCTAGCAAATAACACAATCGGGACTCAAATTAATTAATTCTAATCGCGCAAAATTTATAATTTACACATATCATGTTTCTACAAATTTTTACCCACATACCTGATCATTTCCCATGCCAAAAAATTCCAAAATTATTTTACTTTTCTTTATTTTCTTTTCTTTCCTCTCTTTTCTTTTCTTTCTTCCCTTCTTTTTCTTCTTCTTCTTCCTTTCTTCCTCTCCTTCCCGCGCCCTCTGCTCCCTACGCGCTGCTTCTTCTCCCTTTCTTATTTCTTTTCTTCTTCTTCTTCTTCTTCTTTTTCTCGCGGCCGAACCAGCATCGCCGCGCACCAGCTTGGTGAGCTCACCACCGCCGCCGCGATTGCCGCTGCAACCGGCCGCCTCTCGGACTTCCACCGCCGTCACTGGTCGCTGCTTCGCCCCCCGGCCCCTTGCTACTACCGCTTCGCTCGGCGGCCATGGCCGAGCTTCACTCAGCAACTTCCATGGCCACCCTGCAACTCGTCTCTCTCTCTTTCTATCTCTCTCGCTCTCTCTCTCTCTCTCCCCCTCGGCTAAGCTCTCTCTCTCTCGATCTCTCCCTTCCTCCCTCACTCAGCCGAGTCTTCTCCCTCTCCTAATCTCTCGGCCCACTGATCTCTCCCTCTCCTCTGTTTTTGTTTGAAGCCATGGCCACTGTAGATAGCTTGGCCTCCAAGCACGCGCACCACAGCCACAAAAATACACAAATTAATTAGTTTAATTTAATTTAAATTAATTAGGTTTATTCTTTTATTATTATTATAAATATATATATGTGTATTTAGATATTAATTCACTAACTTAAATTAAGTTAACATAAGTTACACGCTTACTATTATTAACAGTACTATTTTTACTATTAGTTGATTACCTTAAATCATCAAATACCTATATTTAATAATTATTTTTATCTCCAAAATTTCGAGATATTACAATAAATCTCTAATCTTTTTAACTCTCAAATCTTAAAATTAAACCTAAACTCAATCCTTCAAATTAACTATGTAGACTGCGACGATCTTCTTCTTCTTGCCTCAGCAATCAGCAGTCAACTCTCTCCAATCTTCAGCTTCCTGAGGTAAGCCATCTCTTCTCTCTACTTCTTCCATTTATATATTTCAAAATATGTTCTCTCTACTCCTTCAATCTTCGATTCTACTTCCGAGTTCCGACCCCAGCGGCCTGCATCGTTGGAGTTGTTTTACCGGGGATGGCCACGTCGAGCGGCTGTTGCGCGTTGCCGCCGCTTTTGGCGCCGGTAGCCTGCATCGCTACAGCGCTGCTACTGCTTCGCATTCGCTAATTCGCTATGCAACTAGCTATGCATAATACTTGATAGTTAATAGTTAATACTCAATAGTGGATGTTTGGATTTGATTTACACCCAAAAAAAAAACTAGATCTGCACCGTTACTTGCTTGCTTACTATTTTTCCTATACATTATGTGAAATTTGCATTGAATAAAAAAAAAGGGGCAAAATGAAAGAGATCATTTTTGTTTTTATTTTGTCTAACAGAGATCATCTCCATTAAATATCTTTATTTCATCTATAAAAAGTCAACACATCATTTAAGATATAAATAAAGAAAGTTGCTTCTGCTAATAGCCTAAGAATATTTGGTAACAATAGTAATATACAAGAGTTGATTGCCGAAAATTCTTGTTCTTGGCAGAAAGAGAATGGGCATCCCTTCATTCTCTACAGATTAAGAGACTAGAGGTAAGTTATAATTATAAGAAAGTTATGATAATATATTCAATACAATTCAAAAGTCAAAATAAATCCTTAATTGATAAAAAAAAATCAGCATTTAGTTCCCTCTATCCAAATTATTTTATCACAATTATGTGATACTTTGTGAAACTCATGTATGTATTAATGTATTTTATTTTGTGTTACATTAATATAAAAATAGCATATGATTAAATAAAAAATTTTGTTTATATTAATTTAAGATACATGAATGAATTAAATTTAATTGAATTCTATATGAGGCGATAAATGAACGGATATTCATACAAAGTTTAATTACAAAGAGGATAATTAATCATTGCCAATTTTAAATAATATTTATTTACTATATATTATTTTTAATTATATTATTTTATAATTAAAAATAAAACACAATAAAATTTCTCTTATCATAAAAATGACACTAATCTGGTTTTCATTACCCCCCTTAAAAGCAATTCTAGTGATATATAAAAGAGAAAGAAACAATCTTTTGGTTTTAAGATTTAGAATTTAATTATAACATGAAAGATCATGTTAATTAAATTTTAATCATTCGTTAAGAATTTAATCCTAACTCTTTGATTAAGAAAATATATTTTAATGATGAATTATATAATAAATTCAATTTATTTTTTTAATTAAAAAATTAAAATTTAATAAACATGAGGTTTGATGTTATTAAATAAAGTTAGAGTAGAAGACGAATTCGTATATTTATACGTACCTTACAATTCCCTTCAATGTGTTTGAGTTTGAATATCACAAGCATCGGTAATTGATTCTCTAATAACAACATATCCCGCTTAACAAATGGTATGGCATAAGGCTTTCCGTGGGGGCCAAATACGGGATTGTCATTGGAATAATCACTATCAAACTCCGGTAATGACGAACGCAATATTTCTAGCACGAAACATCCATCCACAATCATTAGCATCACAAATTTTTCGGTTTCAGTTTCGTCTTTCCATTGGGGGGGGGGGGGGGGGGGGGGGGGAGTCGTACGAATCCTTGAACTCTTGCGCCACTTTGACCATGGAATCGAAGATTTTGTCCAGAGGCTTTGACGATCTTTTGAGAAAAAGGAGGAGAGCGCGTAGCTTGTGACCCTCCATGGACTGAAGGCGAGGCTCCCCGTGATGGTACGGCCCGGCGAGGCTCCCCGTGATGGTACGGCCCGAACGACACCGATTGGGGCTGGTAGGCTTTTTTGTTGTGGTCGGATATAATGAGGGGAGGGAGCTTGTAGATGGACAGCTTCTTCCTGCTCTGCTCTTCTTGGCTTTGAGCATTGCCAAGCTTGTCGAGTTTAGCTTTCATGTCGATCACCCACTGGCTCATCTCTCCTCTTGCTTTTAATGTCGTGGGCTCAGTCACTCAGCTTGGTGTCTATAAAGGAAGTAGCCGCCTGGTAGTTTGTGGAGCACTTGGTGTGCAGATCGAAGTTGGGATTATAAAGAGAAAGCCTATATTCCTGACTTGCAATGCTAATAGTAATAGTGATACAGCGACGTCGACTGCATGGCGTATATTCCTGACTTGCAATGCTAATAGTAATAGTGATACGGCGACGTCGACTGCATGGCGTATATTCCTGACTTGCAATGCTAATAGTAATAGTGATACAGCGACTTCGACTGCATGGCCTATATTCCTGACTTGCATGCTAACAGTAATTGTGATACAGCGACGTCGACTGCATGTTCTTTGCTTAAACGATCAAAGGTGAATAGTTCTATAATTCTATTCATAGTGGAATTCTTCCTTCACTTGAACCACGAAAGCAGCACTGATTCTTTCTCCCCCAGTTAGGAAAGAAATAATTTTGTATTGCTTTAGCATCCCATCCTCTCCTCGTGTTTCATGTTGACTTGCCATTCGCCTGACAGCCACGCCGTAAAATTTATTTTGACATAAAATGTATCAATTACAGACACATATATATTTAAAATGGTATTTGGGCATTGAATTTTGACATTTTATGTGTCCCTCAACATTAATGATTAAAAAATTATAGATAATTATTCATTACCCGATGTAATTGTAATAGTAACTTTTTAATTATTAATATTAAGTTTACATAAAATATTAAAATTTTATATTCAAATAACATTTATGTACATACAAGATAAGAGAATCTAAACCAAAATTAATTGCAAAATTAAGCCCATTCAAACTGGAGTTCATTTGGTTAAAATTTTAAGATATTATATTTTTGATGTATTATAACTTGGTAATATTCAATCTTATAAATAATGAATTTGATATTTAAATTCTACTTTCTTCTGAAATACCTTTTTATAGAGAAGAAAGTAGCTTTTTTAACTCAAAAATATTATTAATTAAAAAATAATGTTAATTATTATTACATAAAATACATTTATTATATCTTATTTTTAATATCAAAATAAGTTTATTAATTAATTAAATAATAATTAAAAAACAATACATTCATTTAGTATTAATTGGACCAGAATTATTTACGTATGACATTGTAGACAGCGAAGATAGTTTGCAATGTAGGGCTGTAATTGAAACAAGATTCGCTAAGCTTAGGCTCGGATTGATGAGTCAGTGTATGGGCTCGGCATGGGCTCGGAGAATGGTTGCAAGCGGTCGCAAGCAGTGAAGAAGGTGAATGGGTTGCAGGTGTCATTTCGGTCGGAGAACGCGAATCGGTTGGAGAAGGCGAATAGTTGTCGCCTCAGGTGATCACCTTTAACTTAAAACAAACAGTCCTATGTAATATGTTCCAACGATGATACCATAATAATAATCTACTGCAGAAGAACTTCAAAGTTAAAACATAATTGCATTTTTCATATCAATGCAAAGTTCTGTCATCACCTTAATTAAGAGGGTTGAAAATAATTATATATATATATATATATCCCTGAGAGTCATACATATAATCATATCTCTCTCACATTTGGAATATAAGTTCCAGAAACATCTTATTCTCTATCACCTAACTGAAACTAATGAACAACAATCCCATTATCAGCCGCTTTGAAAATTTAGCTTGCAACTGAAAAAATAGACTCAAAATGGAAAATTGGGCTCTTACTTATTGAAGAAGAAGAAGAAGAAGAAGAAGAAGAAGAAAATTGGCGGGTTAGCTTCTGCAAAGTTTTATATTTTGTCATCAGCATCAACCTTAATTATGCAACCAAGTATGTAGCCTTAAGTTAAGCGCCACCAGATCCATACTTCTTCCCGAAGACGATCATCTGCAGTTTATCATAACCGGCAAGCACTCCAGACCCAGCGATGGCACGGAGAATGTTTTCACCGGCACCCTTGAAGAGAGACTTGGCACCCTCATTCTTCAGGATCTGGGAGAAAGCATCCATGGAACTCTTGTACTTGACGGCTTCACCGGAGGTCATCATCATTCTTCTCCGCACTAAATCTGACTCCCGTCCCTGCCACTACTAGTGTCGAAAGGAGAAGAATAGGAGAAGCCTCATGCAAAGCTTTGACGACTACTGCTGCCCCGGAGAAGAAGAGGAACAGGCGAATGCAAAGGGCAAGAGGTAGAAATAAATAGGGTAAACTTGCTTCTTCTCCCTCGCCGCCTTAGTTGCTCAGTTGCATGTGCTTCTTGCTTTTTCTAGAAGTGACTTTCTCAAACTTTCAGAGTAACTAGGGGTGTGCAATTGATTATAACTGAAATGAACTGTCCAAAAATTATTAATCAAACCGAACTGACCAGCCTATAATAACCGAACCGACCAACCCCACTAACCGAAAACTAAAACATAGTAATTGAACCAAACCGAAAATTGAATTAACCTAGAATACCGAAGAGATTGAACATCTGCTGTCACTGGCCACCAGGTGGCCGACCGGTGATTCCAATGATCGGAACTAGTCATTGGATTCCCCCAACTATAGTGATTCATATATCCAAAAATAAGTTTGATCAGACGGTTGATTTTTTGTAGATCTAAAAATTTATAGTTAAAAAACTCTCACGTTTCTGGAAAAATAGAAGGCGTTTCTGGAAAAATAGAAGTTGTAGAGCAGAAAACTTATCGAAGGGCGAGCATTGGTGAAAATTAATCGGAGGAGAAAGAGATGCACCCATAGGCGTTGAAGTCGGCGTTGCTGTGTCGAAGGTCCAAGTCGGCATCGGCGTTAAAGTGAAAGCGTCGGAGGTGGTTGCTTCGACGGAAACAACAATTGGCGTTGGAGACGATGGGGGTCGAGCAAACGGAAGGACCAAGGATCGATTCGGTCCTTCCGCCTTCTGGGTCTTCTCTCTGATCTACCGTTTACGAAGCATCGAAGTCAAAGAGCCTTCGTCTTCATCTTCTCTTCGCCATTGGCGACGGGTGGAGGGAGATTTGGGATGAAAATGAAATGGCGAAAGAGAGAGAGAGAGAGAGAGAGAGAGAAGGACAAAGAGGGAAGGAGAGAAGGACGAAGTGATGGTGGAGGGAAATCTGGGGACCTAGGGTGACGCGCCCCCGTGAGGGAGGAGGCTTCACGGTTCGGTTTGGAAGGGTTATTACGCTCCACGGTTCGGTTCAGTTTTCGATTATTTTTATCAAAATAACCGAACCGAACCGACTAACCGATTTTTTGCTAAATGAGTAACCGAAATCGAACCGGTTATTATGCCTAACTGAATCGAACTAATCGAACCGATCAGTTTGGTTCGGTTAAATTGATTTACCCAATTTTTTGCACACCCCTACTTATCTCCTCTCCATCTCAATCTCTTTCTCTTTGTGTATTTATGATAAGTGTCTTTTATACACTTATTTTGGTCTATAAACTTAGCATTTATACATTCAATAAGCATGATTTCTACTTGATTTAGTTCTATATATGGTTATGTAGATGTGGAGCATGTGTTAAAGCGGACATGGAGCAAAAAGAGTGATTTTTGGTGCATGATGGGAGTGAAATGAAGCTTGGAGGCATGGTCGGGTTTCGAATTAAAAGAAAGCAAAAGAGTATCGAGAGCAAGAAGTTGAAGATGATAAAGTAAGAGACCAAAGAAGAAGGCTAGCGGGCTTATAGCTGTATGCATACCGCTGTAGCACCACTATAAAACTTAATTTCTGGAGCTCACGGTCTTACAGCGGTATGCATATCGCTGTAGGACCGCTTTAGGAATTATTTTCTGGAGCTCACGGGTCTGCAGCAACAAGCATACCGCGATAGGACCGCGGTAAGGTTCAAAGTTTCGTGACAAGGCCGTTTTAAGCCCGTTTCAATCCAAATAAAAGAGAAATAGACTCCTTCAAGGTGAAGGACTTTGATAACCTAAAGAGGGCTATATAAAGTCTTATTTTTGGGAGATTAGGAGCTTTTGGAAGGAGGAGAACACGGCAAGTTGGGGCAAAAAGAGGAGATTTTCTTGAAGATCTTCGGTTTTGGTTTTATTTTTCTGTTCTTTATTCTTTGCAACATCATGAACTCCGTTTTTATTACTCTTTCGTTGGTTGAAACTCTGTTAGGCTAAGTACTTTGTGGCTAGGGTGATTGATGAAACCTAGTTCAATGATGGTTTAATTAAAAAGTATTCAGGTTTTATTTTATTCTTGTCTTTTGAGTTGATCGTTTATTATGCACTACTTCCATTTTGATGCTTGGTCGCCATTAGAACGTGTTTGTGATTTATATTGCTTTCGAGAGATTCAATATAGATTAGCACTTGATAATAAATGACATAAGGTTCAATAATAGGTAGAGATACCGTTATGCCTTGTGAAATCTTATTTTGATGATCATTGTGGATAAATGCATGTTTGTATATTTGCAGATTAATTAGAGATAATTAATCTCATATGTGAGCATAGATTCAATTGACCATCAAGAGAGGTTTTTAATTAACATAGGATCATCGATTTTCAGCTCAAAGCAAGAATTATGAAATTACTGAGAGATTAAACCAAATATAGAGCTACGGTGGATTTATGAACCCTAGTGCATTAGATTTCTATATTTAAAACCTAAATAATCGGCTTGTGTTTTCCTTTTGGTGAGTTAGTTTTGACTTATATAAAACTTCCATTGAATATTCTTTTAATTGTGTGTGACTTATTAAAGTTAATAGTGGTTAAAGTAGGGACCAAAAGCTAATCCTCGTGGGAACGATACTTGATTTATCATTATATTACTTATTACGATTTCGTACACTTGCGGAAAGAAAAAGTCGAACAAGTTTTTAGCGCCGTTGCCGGGGATTGGTTATTTTGATTACTACTTTAATTAATATTAGCTTTAACACTTGTGTTGAGTTTCCTTATTTTTGACGCTGAACTATTTCAATTTTTGATGTGTTAGGATTGAGATAGTACATGCGGCGTTCGGAACGTCTTGATCTTGTCGAGTTTGATCCAGAGATTGAACAAACCTTTCATCAAAGGCGTCGTGAACAAAGAGCAAAAAGAGAACAACAGTAAGGCATTATGGCCGACAATGAAAATCAGCTTGTTCAAGTGGAGCGTACTGTTGAGAACAATGAGAGAGATATCTTGATGGGGGATTTCATGATGCCTCCAGTCGTTGAGAACCGGTCGAGCATAGTTTATCCTCCATATGGGCACGATAACTTCCAGTTGAGACCGGATGTGATAAATTTGTTCTCCAACAACATTTTATTCTATGGGAGAAGTGATGAAAATCCACACTACCATCTCTCTCGTTTTCTAGAGTATTGTGGCAACTTTAAGTATCAAGGGATCAATGAAGAAGCAATGAGGATGCGACTTTTTCCTCATACTTTGAAAGACAAAGCTCGGGAGTGGTTGGATTCACTATCACCTGGTAGCATCACTACATGGACTGATTTGGTTCATAACTTCACACTTAAATATTTTCCACCAGCCAAGATCAGCAAATTAAAGTATGAAATTTCGACTTTCCAGCAAGCTAAAATTGAGAACTTTCATGAAGCATGGGAATAGTACAAAGAATTGCTAAGGAAATGTCCAAATCATGGGTTTTCTTTACCAGCTCAAAATCACTATTTCTATGCCGGGTTAACTCCTTACAACCGTTCGGCGGTTGATTCTACAGCAGGTGGTTCTATTAGAAACAAATCGGTTGGAGAGTTACATGATCTTTATGAAACAATGAGTGAGCAATTTGTAATGTGGCCGGATAGGAGTTCAAATAGGAGAGCAGGTGGAGTACACGAAGTGGATATGAATACGTTAATGTTGGCCAAGATTGATGCTCTTTCAAAACAGATGGAAAACTTAAAATACTCTCCATCAGTTAATATGGTGTAAGGATCTCTTTCAGTTTGTGTAACTTGTAGGGCAAACCATCTGTCATCCGAATGCCCATTGACCGTTAGGGATCATTCACTCATAGAGCAGGCTGCATATGCGCAAAATTTCCCGCGTCAACAAAATTTTCAGCATCCACAAAATAATCCATATTCTCCAACATACAATCCCGGCTGGAGAAACCATCCTAATTTTTCATATGGCAACAATCAGGGAATTCAAAACCCACCAAAACAAGGAAGACCACATGAGGAAAAAGGAGGATGGGAAGCAACAATTTCAAAACTTCAAGAACGAAATGAGCGAACCGATGCAGCCATAAAAAATATAGAGACTCAAATTGGGCAGTTAGCTAAAATTCTTACTGAGAGGCAACAGGGCACATGGCCAAGCAATACCGAAGTTAATCCTAAGGAGCAAGCAAATGCAATCACTACAAGGAGCGGGGTGCAATTACCAGAGATTCATGTTAAAAGACCAAGTGTGGAAAAGAAAATTGATATTGAAAAAGAGATAACAACT
Organism: Diospyros lotus; assembly: GCF_014633365.1. Lineage (NCBI taxonomy): Eukaryota > Viridiplantae > Streptophyta > Magnoliopsida > Ericales > Ebenaceae > Diospyros > Diospyros lotus. The sequence goes on along the minus strand of NC_068349.1, from coordinate 965,113 downwards.
GAGAATAAGGAGCCCGAAGATATAGCTGAACAAGAGAAGGTGATTCTACCAACAGTCAAGCCTTATGTTCCACCTATCCTGTTTCCTCAAAGATTGCGCAAGCACAAGTTGGATAAGCAATTTGAGAAATTTTTGGAGGTATTCAAGAAGCTACAATTTTTGGATAAGAGTTTGAATAAATCAAATTAATTAAATCGAATTAACAAGTTCAGTCGGTTTGATTCAATTTTTTATGTGCAATGGTTCAATTTGGTTATTTCCTTCAAGATTTTCGGTTATTTAATTCGGTTCGATTTGATTATTTTTCTCAAGAATTTTTGTTATTCAATTTTATTTTTTTAGTATTATTAACCGAAAAACCAAATCAAACCAACAACTCAATCCTCTTTTATTAGGTTCAGTTCGAATTTATTGGTAAGAATTTTGATTCAATTTTCGGTTCAGTTACAAGGGCTCAAAATTTGGTTAGTTCAATTTTGGTTATTTCAATTAATTTAGATGACTCGATTGATTCGGTTTAATTCAGTTATATGTCTCGATTTGATTTGGTTTGATTAGTAATTTTTAATTTGATTATATCTAATTGCACACCTCTAGAAAAGAGCAAGGGATTATAATTAATTATAACAAAATTATGATAATAGATTCAATTCAAAAGCCATAATAAATCATTATTTGATAAAAAAATCAGCATTTAGTTCACTCTATCCAAATTATTTTTATCCTAATTATGTGATTACTACAACAAATTTTAGATTAAGAGGCATTTAAAAATGCCTTAATAGATACTTTATTGGGGCATTTTAACTATTAGGGCACTTAAAATAATGCCCTATGTAACTGTGCCCCAAAAACGTATTGAGGCATTTACAAATGCCTTAAAAATAACTAGAAATTTAAGTTTATTGCAACACTTAAAAATGCCTCAAAAATCACTATAAATTTATTTTTTATATCCCCACAAGGCCTTTTTTCTCTTAATTCTAACTTACTTCTCCCTCGGCTCGAACCCTGAACCTTTCCTTCTTTTTGCACATGCGTGACCACCTAATCTACACATCATCTTATTAATATATGTGCCTATGTTTATTTTATAGTATATCTAAGTTTCATTAGAATTATTCTATTGGGGCACTTAAGATTTGTCTATTAGGGCACTTCATCAGAGTGTCTCATTAGAATTATTTTAATGAGGTATTTCAAAGATTCTACCCTATTAGATGTATCTATTAAGACACTTATATTTGTTTATTAGGGCATTTCATTATCGTGCCTCATTAGAATTGTTTTATTGGGGCACTTCTTTAAATTGTGTTTTAAAATAGTATTTTATAGAGCATTTAATTGTTGTGCCTCATTAAAGTTATTGTATTATGGCACTTTTTTAGATTATGCCTTAAAATAGTATTTTAGATAACACTTTCTAAAAAATGCCCTAAAAAAAAAGCCTCAACAAATCATTTTTGTTGTAGTAGATATTTTTGTGAAACTCATCTATTAATGTATTATATTTTTGTGTTATTTCAATATAAAAATAAAATATTATTAAATAAAAATTACTTTTTGTACTAATTTTATATTCAAATAACACTTATGTACAGACAGAATGATTAATAGATAATCTAAACCAAAATTAATTGCAAAAACCCCACTCAAATTGGAGTTCATTTGGTTAAATTTTTAATGTATTGTGTTTCAGATCTATTATAACTTGGTAATATTCAATCTTATAAATAATGAGTTTAATATTTAAGTTCTACTTTCTTCTCAAAGTACCCTTTTATGGGGAGGATATTTTCTAAAACTAAGCTTGTTTTATTGGGGGAAAAACAAAAAAAATCACAATTAATTATGTTCACAGAGTAGCTTAATATTATTAATTAAAAGATAATGTTAATTATTATTACACAGAGTACATTTATTATATCTTATTTAACATCAAAATAAATTTATTAATTAAATAAATAATTCAAAACACAATACATTTTTTTCTGTAAATAAAATGGTAAATTATATGAAATCTTTTTACACTTAGGGTCACGTGCAACTTACTCTCTTGTGCTTTCAATTGTATCAAAACATCCCCTTACACTTTTAAAATATTGCAATCAGCCACAATTTATTATTATTTTATATAATTTTGTATAATAATCTATATATAAAATATATAATTCTACATATATAATTTCAATATATCAAAAAATATATAAAATTTTGTATTAATCAACCAATAGATTGCATAAAATTATATAAAATAATAATAAATTATGACTAATTGTAACATTTTGAAAGTGTAATGGGTTTTTTGATGCAATCGAAAATACAGAAGAATAAGTTACACATGACTCTCAGTGCAGAGGTATTTTATATAATTTATCCTAAATAAAATTACGTTAAAAAAAAAAGTACAAAGCAATTACAAGATACAGCGAGCACATGTCCTGCAAACTCGGAAACAACACAAATCGAACCCTAAACCCTAAAACACATTACATTCATTTCGTATTAATTGGACCACAATTATTTACGCATGACATCGTACACAGTGAAGCCAGTCTGCAATGTATTGAGGGTAAAGAGGATGACGGCGGAGACGACAGAAATAATCGCCCATGGGTTTCTGAAATAAGTACGAATCAATTCGGCCCGCCATTTACGCCACGGCTTATTGCAGTAGGAAATGATGCTGTCAGTCATCCTGAAAAGGTCACTGGAGGGATCTATCATCAAATCCTTCGACATCATATGGAACAAATTGGCCGCAACCTTGTCGGTGCCGACTAAGTTGAAGATGATCCCTTCGGAGATTAGCAGGCCGATGTCACGATCGTGGCAGATAATGTCGCCCATGAAGCAAATGAACGAAGTAATGGCGTGGTCGTCTCCAATGTGGCAACGCTCGAAAGCTATGAGGTTCAGGAAGGTCGATACGGTGGCGTCCTCGACAAAGAATGCAGGGAGGCTCAGGATGCCGTCGTCGAAGGAGATGTCCATGCCGTAATTGATTTTGCTCTTCCTGAAACGGATGCCAGCTTCATTCAACACCGTGGCTGATATGCTGGGGTGGAGTCCTTGTCTAGAGGGTAGCTTGGAAAGAGGTTCAGTGGATTTGGACCGCTTTACAAGCAAACTCTTTCGATAGAGGTCCAGGATGTGGAGGCTTTTGCCCATTTCAAAGTTACTGTGATCTTCAAAGAAGTGAAGTATCAGCCTGTTCAACTCCTCCATGGCTACCTAGATGAACCATGCAAGTTTAATTAAATAAAAAAAAATATTACATTATTAACCGAAATGTTATTTGCACACTCAGTTGTGAAACTTTTGGTAATATATGTTAATATATTATATTTCATGTCACTTCAATGCACCAGCATTATTAAAATATTACAACTTAATGCACAAATAACATTCTCATTATAGTATCACAATCAGGGGCGGATGCAGAAGGGGACTTGAGATTGGACTATATTTGGGAATTTATATATTTATATATATATTATTATTTATTATATATTTTTTTATTATTTATTATATATATTTTTTACTATTTAATTGGGGCTGGCACGGGCTTCAGCCCGTGCCAGCCCCCCCTATATCCGCCCCTGGCCCGTGCCAGTCCCCCCTATATCCGCCCCTGATAACAATGCAAAAAATACTTAAAAAGATCTAAACATGTATATTTTTGTGTAAATTTTTTTAAATAAAATATTCAAAGGGTGTTATTAAAATTTTAAAAGAGCTTCAAAGGGTATTTTTTAATTTTTTGTATCGAATTTTGTAATAACATTATACTTATAAATTAAATAAAAAGCTAGCTTTAATAGGGAGATCTTTATCATGGCTACAGTTTTTTTGGTATAAAATATTTTATTAACATATTTTGGTAATGTTAGTCTTTGAAAGGGGGAATGGATTATAATTATAAGAAAGTTATGATAATATATTCTATTCAATTCAAAAGTCAAAATAAATCCTTAATTGAAAAAAAAAATCATCATTTAGTTCCCTCCATCTAAATTATTTTATCACAATTATGTGATACTTTGTATTATATTTTGTGTTATATTAATATAAAAATAATATATTATTAAATAAAAATTATTTTTTATATTAATTTAAGATGCATGAATGAATCTAATTTAATTGAATTCTATATGAGGTGATAAATGAACGGATATTCACACAAAGCTTAATTACAAAGAGGATAATTAATCACTGTCAATTTTAAATAATATTTATTTACTATATCTTATTTTTATTATATTATTTTATAATTAAAAATAAAATACAATAAAAATGTCTCTCATCTTAAAAATCAGACTAATTTGGTCGTCATTACCCCCTTAAAAGCGATTCTAGTGATATATAAAAGAGAAAGAAACAATATGTACAGTTTTTAAGATTTAAGATTTAATAACATGAGAGGTCATGTTAATTAAATTTTAATCATTCGTTCAGAATTGAGAGTTAAAATTTAATCTTAACTCTCTGATTAAGAAAATATATTTTATTAATGAATTATATAATAAATGAAATTTTATATTTTAATTAAAAAATTGAAATTTAATAAACAAGGGTTTTCATGTTACTAAATGAGACAAGTTGAATTCGTATATTTATTACCTTGTCATTCTCTTTGATGCCTTGGAGCTTGAATAGCACAAGTATCGGTAATTGATTCTCCAAGAACAACATATCTCGCCTGATAACCCACACGACATAAAAATCCCCTTCAGAGCCAAATAAAGGATAGTCATCGGAATAATCACTCTTCCTTTCCGTCCATACCCGCATTATTTCCAACACGAAACACTCATCCACAATCATTAACTTCACAAATTTTTCAATATCGTGTTGCCGCTTGGGCTCGAGCGAGTCATAAGAATCCTTGAGGTCTTGTGCCACTTCAACCATGGAGTTGAAAATTATGTCCAGAGACACCGGCGATCTTTCGAGAAAATGGAGGAAAGCGCGTTGCTTGTGATGCTCCATGAGCTCCAGGTGAGGCTCCCCGTGATGGTACGGCCCAAACGACACCGCTTGGGGCTGGTAGGCTTTCGCGTTGAGCTCGGAGATGAGGGGAGGGAGCTTGTAGATGGACCGCTTCCTCCAGCCCTGCTCTCCTTCTATTTGAGCATTGCGGCGGTTGTTGAGTTCAGTTTTGATGTCGATCACCCACTGACTCATCTCTCCGCTTGGTGTCTATAAAGGAAGTGGCCGGCCGGCAGTTTGTGGAGCACTTGGTGTGCGAAGTTGGGATTATAAAGAGAGAGCCTATATTCCTGACTGCAATGCTGATAGTGATACTGATACCGCAACTGCATGTTCTTTGCTTAATTTCTTCCCAAATCTTCCTCTTCATTTACTGTTCAAGCAGAGCAGAGAAGCGTCAGCCTTTATTCCATTAGTTATTGAATCACAGGCTTGATTCCTAACTCTGATTTGATTTCCATTCCGTCTGTAATCCAACCAGTCAATGGATTGGGCATTGCAAAGCCGATTGATGAATCTCATGGAAGGTTTCTTCCCCGCGAGTACTTTTTCCAGGTCCAGCTACACGCTCATCCTCAAAGGCGCCTGGTGAGAAACGTCCCCGCTTCGATTATCTCGGTGCAATCCTCTCGTCGGCATGTTCAATAACGGATCTGGATTACCTAGATTTATCGTTGGCAGCGTTAGGTTCATTGGTGGATTGGTTGATATATTTATGCCTGCCTATAAATGTAAAATATAAATATTTAAATAATTTTTCAATATACAGAAAATTACCGTATCAATTACAGATATATATATATTTAAAATGACATTTCGACGTTCAATTTTGACATCTTATGTGTCACTCAACCCTAATGATCAAAAAATTATCGATAATTATTCAATAATTAATGCAATCGTAATGGTAATTTTTTAATTATTAATATTGAGTTCACATAAAATATCAAAATTTTATATTCAATTAACATTTATGTACATGCAGGATGACAGCTCTATACAGAATCTAAACCAAAATTAATTGCAAATACCCATTCAAATTGGAGTTCATTTGGTTAAATTTTTAAAGTACTATTATGTTTCAGATCTATTATAACTTGGTAATATTCAATCTTATCAATAATGAGTTCAATATTTAAGTTCAACTTTCTCCTCAAAAAGTACCCTTTTACATGGAGGACACTTTCTAAAACTAAGCTTGTTTTAATGGGGAAACAAATAAAAAAAACAATACAGTAAATTAGGTTCACAAATAGCTTTTCTAACACAAAAATATTATTAATTAAAAGATAATATTCATTATTATTACATAGATTTATGATATCTTATTTTTAATATCAATACAATAGAAATTTATTAATTAAATAAATAATTCAAAACACAGTACATTCATTTAGTATTAATTGAACCACAATTATTTATGTTTGAAATCGTAGATACCGAAGACAGTTTGCAATGTAGTGAAGGTAAAGAGAATGACGGCGGCAATGACAGAAACAGTCACCCATGGGTTTCTGAAGTATGAATCAGGTCGGCGCGCCATTTATGCCACGGCTTCTTGTAGTAGGCATCAATTCCCGTAATCACCTTTGCAAGTTCGCTGGAGGATTCCAAGATCAAATCCTTCGACATCATATTGAACAAATCGACCACAGCCTTGTCTCTGCCTATCAAGTTGAGGATGATCCCTTTGGAGCTTAGCAAGCTGATGTCGCGATCTTTGTGGACAATGAAGTTCATGAAGCAGATGAACGAAATAATGGCGCGCCCAACTCTAATGTGGCACCGCTCGAATGCAATGAGGTTCAAGAATATCGATTCGGTGTCATTATTGACAACGAATCTGGGGAGCCTCACGACGCCGCCGTCGACGAAGGAGATGTCACTGAAACTTCTGCTTTCGTTCACCTTGAAACGGATGTTGGCTTCATTCAACTCCGTGGCTGAGCGGATGACGATGGGCCACTTTTTGGGTTCCACGCCGCTGGCGTATATGCTTTCCCCGTAGACCAAGCTCTTGTGATAGAAGTCCAGGACATGGAGGCATGTGCCCATTTTGGGGCCAAGAGGTTCATGGCCATAGAATGAGGGTATTTTCCGGTTCAAAATCCACAAGTTCTTCTGGATGAAGAATGCAAGTTTAATTAAATAAAAAAAAATATTGCATTAACCCAAATGTTATTTGGACAATGAGTTTAATCTTTTTGGTTTTAAAACTAAATATAATAAATATATCTCTCATCTTAAAAATGAGGCTAATTTGGTTGACAGTATTCTCATAAAAGAAAATCTAGTAACATGAGAGATCATGTTAATTAAATGGTAACCCTCTAACTAAGAATGGAAGGATAGAAATTAAGAAAAAGTATTTTAATAATGAATTATATGATAAATTAAATCTTAACCTTTTAATGTTAATTAAAAATTTAAATTTTAGTAAACATGAAATTTAATATTTAATATTATCAAGTGAAGTGGGAGAAATTGAATTTATCTATTTATACCTTCTCGTCGTCCAATGTGAATGTTATAATCTTGAGTAACATGAGTAACACACGTATGGGTAATTGATTCTCCAATAATAACATATCTCGCTTAATAAACGGTATGACATATTGTATCTCATTGTTGTCAGAAAAGGGATCATTCACTAAAATATCACCATCAAATGATTTTTTCGCAGACCAAAATATTGAAAACATGAAACATCCATCCACAGTCATTAGCTTCACAAATTTCGTGGTATCGCGTCGCCACTCGGGGTCGAGCGAGGCATACGAACCCTTGAGCTCCTCAGCCACTTCGAACATGGAGTCGAAGATTGTGGAAAAAGGCACCTCCGATTTATGGAGGAAATTGAGCAGAGCGCGTCCCTTGTAAACCTCCATGGGCTTCAGGTGAGGCTCCCCGTAATGGTACGGCCCGAACGACACCGCGTGGGGCTGGTAGGCTTTCTTGTTTAGGTCGGAGATGAGGGGAGGGACCTTGTAGATGGACTGCATCTTCCTGCTCTGCTCTTCCTGGCTTTGAGTATTGTCGAGGTCATGAGCATTGTCGAGGTTGTCGATCACCCACTGGCTCATCTTTCGACTTGCTTTTAATGTCGTTGGCTCAGTCACTAATCTTGGTGTCTATAAAGGAAGTGGCCGCCCGGCAGTTTGTCGAGCACTTGGTGTGCCGACGTTGGGATTATAAAGAGAGAGCCTATATTCCTGACTTGCAACGCTGATATAGCAACTGCATGTTCTTTGCTTTCTTGCGGGACCCAAATCCTCCTCTGCATTTGCTGTTCAAGTAGAGCAGAAGTCTAAGCCTTTAAAAAAGTTATTGAATCACAGGCTTGATTTAACAATCAGCCTATAATATGTTCTATTGAAACGAAACGAATATTATCCACTTAAACGATTAAAGGCTTCACCTTAAATAGTTCTATTCATAGTGGAATTTTTCCTTCACTTGAACCACGAAAGCACTGATTCTTTCTCCCCCACTTAAGAAAGAAATATTTTTTTATTGCTTTAGCATCCCATCCTCGGGTTTCATGCTCACTTGCCAATCGCTTGACCGCCACGCCGTATGGCCGAGACATAGGATTGGAAGTTCAGATCAATCTATATCTCTAGTAAATCCTAAAATGGGCCTTCTCGGCCTATGAGCTGCACTGACTGGTGCTGAAAGCCTTTGGGTTGGGCTCGCCTGGTCTGTCTTCACAGCTCATAGCCCATTTGATCCTTCAATGACCATGCCTAATATTGAAGAGGTCCACGGCCTAGTGACTAGGGATGGCAATTGTAATCGAAACTGTGGGAAATCGAACTGAAATCGAAATCGAATCGGTCAATGCAGTTAAAAATCGTTTGACTGGGTAATGATTTGGTTTGAGAAAAAACCAAACTCTGTTTCAATGGGTATATTTTGGTTATGATTTTTACTAAAACCAAACCAAAACACGAACCGAATGGTGGGTAATCGAACCGAACCGAATATATATATATATATAATATATTATATATAATATAATATGTATATATAATATATATTATATACAATCCAGCCCACCTGAGCCCAATTGTCTTGCTTGCAAACTCTTCTCCTTCCTCTCTCGACCTCACTCTCTCTCACCCTCGTTGCCTCTCGCTCATCCGTGCGTCCTCGCCCTTACTCTCTGCATCTCTCTTGCACTCACTCGCCCTCGCTGGATCTCTCTTGCTCTCGCTAGGGCTCAGCCCCTGCTCTCGCTCGCCCTCACTGGATCTCTCTTGCTCTCGCTAGGGTTCAGCCCCTGCTCTTGCTTGCCCTTGATCTCCTCACCCTTGCTGCCTCCTTTCTCTTGCTCCTCTGCGCGAGCTCGCCAGTCACCCTCGCTCTCTGCATCTCTTTTGCTCTCACTCGCCCTCGCTGGATCTCACTTGCTCTCTCTAGGGCTTGGCCCCTCTTGCTCTCGCTTGCCCTCGATCTCTCTCACCCTCGCTGCCTCTCGCTCTCTGCCTCATCTCTTTTCAAATTAATTTATTTTTTATATTTATAATTTTGTTAGATGGAGTTGGCTCATTCATTTCAGATGAATATGCATCAATTTACGAAAAATATATTAATGTTGTTGATGAAGGTATTAAATTTCGTAGCTAATTTTTTTAGCTTAAATTACAATTTAATTATGCAAATATTAATTTATTGATCTTAATAATTGTAGGTTTGGAGATGTGATTTTATATTCAAAAAGTTTTGTAACTTTATGCAAGAACAAAGTAACTTTATTATAATTTATCTTTGTTTGTTGTAAAATTATCAAAAAAATTTATGAATGCTATTTGTCTTTGTTTGTTGATATAGATTAAACTAAAAAAATCATGGTTAAACTGAAACCGAACCGAAATTGAATAGTTTGGTTATGGTTTTAAATTTTTAAAATTAAATGAGTAATGATTTGGTTTTAGTTTTAGTAATTTAAATTTAATTTAATTATAATTTTGACAAAAATCAAAACCAAACCGAATCATCGACACCCTACTAGTGGTCAACCAACAAATATTCTCACCAGCAGATGCTGGTCTCCATGCGGACCAGTTCTTTCCACCTTCTCATCCGCAAAAGGACAAACACCATGTCGCCATTTGTTTCTTTCTCTCTTCTCTCGCTACCGCTACTCTCCATCTACAACCGAACTCTGATTTGATTTCCATTCCGCCTGTAATCCATCCAGTCAATGGATTGGGCATTGCAAAGCCGATTGATGAATCTCATGGAAGACACAAAACTCGGCAAAGACCTCAACGATTCTTCGTTCATTTGGGAGCAATATCTCGGCTCCGACCTCACCGAACTCATCCTCTCCTACCTCCTCATCCGCTGCGTCGTCCGCGCCGCCGCCGTCTGCAAGTTCTGGCATTCAATCATCACGACCGCCTCCTTCGCTGCCCGTGTCTCCGCCGCGAAGAAGCCCTGGTTCTTTCTGTACGGCCAGAACAACATCTTTTTCAAGAACAACCAGGCCTTCGCTTTCGATCCCGAAGCGGATGCCTGGCTTAGGCTCCCTACCGTTTGACCCTCCTCCCACGAGCAGTCCTCCATCGGCTGCGCCGGCTTCTTCTTCGCGACTACTTCTTCCAGGTTCAGCTACACGCCCATCCTCAAAGCCGCCTGGAGAGAAACGTCGCCGCTTCGATTCTCTCGGTGCAATCCTCTTGTCGGCGTGTTCAATCACGGATCTGGATTGCCTAGATTCATTGTCGTTGGCGGCGTTAGGTTCATTGGTGGGTTGGTCGATATAGAGGACAGGTTGGCTGTTGAGATCTATAACCCTAATTCGGATTCTTGGGAGCTTTGCCCGCCTTTACCTGCAGATTTCAGGTCAGGGAATTCGTCTCAGTGGCTCTCCTCGGCCTTGTTCAATGGAAAGTTCTATGTATTTGGGATTTATTCTTGTTTTGTTTCGTCATTTGATTTAAATAAGCACTTTTGGAGCGAGGTCCAGACTCTGCGGCCTCCAGGGGTGTTGTTTTCGTTCTTGGTTGCTTGTCAGGACCAGCTTGTTTTGGCTGGACTGTGCAATGGCCCTCGTGGACCATTGTTTAACTTGTGGAGGATTGATGAGAAAAGCATGGAGTTCAGTGAGATAGCAATCATGCCTCAGGACTTGCTTTATTGTTTGTTTGATAGCGCAGGGGAAGATAAGTTTGCAAGTCTGAAATGTGTTGGACTAGGTAACCTAATATATGTGTTCAATGAAGAGCATCACAGGAACTACCCAGCTTGTGTTTGTGAAATTAGCAGTTATTCTGGTCAGTGCCGTTGGAGGAGGGTTCCCAATTTGCCCGCCCCTGCAAAGAAGTTCCACAAGGTCATCAGCTTTTGTTCAACTGTCTTGCTCGATGATATTCTTAGATCACAAGGGGAAGAACTTGGTTTAGAGGAGGCTGTTCAATGATAACCGCTTCTATGCTTGGTAGGATTGATCTCTGGTCTTTAGTTTCCAGTTGGTTGATTTACTTATTCATTATATTCTTACTTCATTGTGTTGTTTAGCAAATTGATAGGTGAATGACCTAATATATCGGGTACCATTTTTGTTGTTTACTTTCATGGTTCCATTACTAAAAGGGAACTCAAGAAATGGATCCGGCATTTTATGTGATAAACTCTCTTTAAAGCTAAAAGATATTTTTTTTTAAGCAATTATTAGATTATCCTTATTATATGGCTCACAATGTTGGAAAGTTAAGCACCAAAATATGAGCAAAACTGAAATAGTGAAATGAAATGTTACGATGGATATGCAGTCATGAAGAGAAACGAGATCATATGATGCCTCTTCAATTAAGCAAATGGATGTGCCTATTTGGTGATGATGAAATAGAGGAAGTTTGTAACAAAAGAGAGGAAGACAAGAGAAAGCTTTGTGAAAAACCTTGAAGATGATATAGGATATGTGACAAAAGAAAGAATGTGGCTTTGGATAGAGATAGATATAGGTCTAGAATTCATGTAGTCGACCATTTAGGATATTTGATCTTCTGATTGTGGATTGTTGTTTTGTTGCTTTATGATTCCATATACTAAACTTTCTACAGTACCCTTCTATCTTCTTCTTTTCAACTCATTGTTACAAACTGCTGTATATCACCTTGCAATTTTTGTCTAGATGACTTAGAGATCTCACTTAATTTGTTTTCTTGTGCTCGCAGCTGCCATGGCCATACCACAAGTTTATTTGTGGAGGGGGAGTTACCATTAATAGTTCTACAATAGATTTCTCTTTTTTTGACATCTGTTTATGTTCAAAAATTGCCTTGAATCTGCAAGTTTTTTCCATGATATTTGGTCAATGTGGCAATGTTCTCCGACACATTCTGCACTATTGGTCTCTTACTCTTTGTTCCTTTCTGTGAATCATTCTTCGGCCTGGACCATAGTTGCCAAAACAAAAAATGAAAATAGGAGTCAATATGGGAAAATAAAGTGAGTAATACTCACAAACAATATAAGAGAAATGAAAACAAAAAGTAATTGTGAATTAAATGAGAAACTTAATAGGAATCTTATCCGAAAGAAAGAAGCTTCTGTAATATTATAGACATATCTTATTTAAATTTATCAGTATATTTTAATAAATCATTTTGTGCATTTATTTAAAACTTAAAGAAAAATAACATAAACATTAATAGATCAAGTTTTTAAATGGTTTTCTCAAGAGATTTTTTTACAAGGTTTCCTCGAGATTTTTAGGAATTTCTTATTGGTATTTTGAATGTATTCTGATCATTTCTCTAAAGCTTTCAAAATGTTTCCTTAAATCTTTCTTAAA